>NC_041385.1:633483821-633527165 GCF_002162155.2 Triticum dicoccoides
CGGAGCACCGCCTGCGCCTCCCGCCGGCCGCGCCGCCCCATCGCCTCCCCGTCGCCTCCTCTGCTTCCCATCGCCGGGATCCGCCCGTTTCCGGCCATCCCCTCCGCTCCGACGAGATTCCGGTGAAGTCCCCGCCGAGGTTGACCTTTTCCCCTTCCCCGAATTGACTAAGTCCCAGATCTGTGTTATTTTCATGCCATGTTCATTGCTTCGTATCTCTGCATCCGTAGCTCCATTTCGTGCATGTAATATGTCAAATTGTTCGCCTCAACGAGTTCATCATTTCATTCCATTGCATCATGTTCATTTGAGGTCATCTAGATGCCTGAATCCTCGTTGTAAGAGTGATTCATGATGTTTTCTGCTGTCTGTTATCAGAACGAGCTCTTTTGTCATTTTTGCCATGATTGATGTGTGCATCCTATGAGGTTGATGTCTACATGTGTTTTGATCTATGCAATGTCTTCTTTACAGAGGTGCTTACCATGTATTTTTGTGATCAATGTGGTGACTAGCACAAGCATGCAAACTAGGCATCGTGATATTGCTGATTTTAGTCCCTGTTCTGCTGTTATTTTGATGCCATGTAAACTTGATGCTACAAAGAGATTCATGCATATTTTGAGATACTTCAGTAAGGGTGTTTTGTACATACGGTTATTGTCTATCCATTAATGGCCTTGTTTGCAATTATGGAGTAGTCTAGCATGTCATTTTCGTGCTCTACTTTTGCTTCAAAATGTTTCCTGGCAGATTGTTTACATGTTGTTCAGTTTGGCCAAGCTTGCTATTGTTGATCCTTGCATGCTATGGACTTCTTCTTGCCTTGGTTTGTGTCACAAACATGTCTTCTTGATGATGCTATGATTATCTTGTCATGCAATGACTTGTGGTGAGTGAATCGAGCTTGTTAAGTAGGGTACATGATGTTGCTGTTTTGCTAGGCTGAATCTGTTATTTCGTGATGCTATATAAACATGTTGCTACTAATCATTCTATGCATAATCTGGAGATGTTCTATAAACATGTTTTGATCTACATGTCATGCTATATCCATCCAGGCCCGTGGTAGCATTTATAGCTTGTTGTAGATTGTTCATATCTTGCTCCAAAGTTGCTTGATAATGTTGCTGTCAGCCTGTTAACATTAAGTTCAGTTGTTTCCATGTGTTTTCCTAGTGATCCATGCACCCTATGAACTTTCTATTGTCATGCTTAGCTTCACAAATATGTCTTCTTACTGTTGGTTGTCTTGCCATGCTATATATTGCTCTGTGGTGACTGGTACAAGCTCATCTACATGCCTTCATAATTCTGTTCCTGCCATGTTTAAATCTATAATATAAGTTGCTATGTTTACATGGGTGCCATCATATTTTCTGATCCTTTTTGGCTCATGGTCAGTAAAGGAGTTTTGATCTATGCATTTAGTAGATTCATGCCATGCCTTTGTTTGCCATGATAAGTTCCTGTAACATGTTGTTTGATAGCTCTGAACATTGCATCGTGATGTTATTTTCTGCAAAGTCTGGAATTGTTATAACTTGCAATCTTACCATGTGTGTTTGAGCATGTTCTAGTGATTTCTGGAGATAGGTCAGTGTTCATGTTTTGTTATGCTTCACCTGTACATCATGCCCATGTCTTTTGTTTTCGTGTTCAGATGTTGTAGCTTATTATTTTGATGCTTGCAATATGCCTAGTTGCTGTTTTCGACAGATTGTTATGACTTGTATAGAGTGCATGTGTTGAACCGTTGCTCCGTTTTGAGTGTGCTTTATATGAAACTTGCTTAGAATTGCATGTAGTTCCATATTATCATGTTGCATCCATGTTTTGAGAGTGTTTGCTTGATGTTTGGGTGCATTTTGCATCAATGCCATGTTTAACTTGTTTTGCTCATATCTTCTAGGCCGTAGCTCCGAATTAAATGAACTTTATATGTAAATTGACTAGAATCTCGTGTAGATCATCTTGGTGCATCTTAACTTTCTGTTTAACAACTTGAGCATAAGGTTTATTCAGATCTGGACCAATTTCGAAATTTGCATATGAGGACTTACCAGAATTGTTATTTGTTGTTCCCGGCCTCATTTAAACTTGCCTTGATGTGTTGTTCCAATCTTGCCTGGTGTTTTGTTCCACTCTTGCCGCCCTAGTTTCCATCATACCGGTGTTATGTTCCCGGATTTTGCGTTCCTTACGCGGTCGGGTGATTTATGGGAACCCCTTGACAGTTCGCTTTGAATAAAACTCCTCCAGCAAGGCCCAACCTTGGTTTTACCATTTGCCTCACCTAGCCCTTTTTCCCTTGGGAGTCGCGCATCCCGAGGGTCATCTTTACTATAGCCCTCCCGGGCCAGTGCTTGTCTAAGTGTTGGTCCAAACTAGAGCACCGTACGGGGCCATCTCTTGGCAACTTGGGTTACGTCGGTTCCTGTACGCTTCGCTTATCCGGTGTTTCCCTGAGAACGAGATATGTGCAGCTCCTATCGGGATTGTCGGCGGATCGGGGGTTCTTGCTGGTCTTGATTTACCATTGTCGAAATGTCTTGTAAACTGAGATTCCGACTCTGATCGGGTCTTCCTGGGAGAAGGTCTATTCCTTCGTTGATCGCGAGAGCTTGTCATGGGCTAAGTTGGGACACCCCTGTAGGGTATAATCTTTCGAAAGCCGTGCCTACGGTTATAGGCAGATGGGAATTTGTTAATGTCCGGTTGTAGACAACTTGACACCAGATCCGAATTAAAACGCATCAACCGTGTGTGTAGCCGTGATGGTCTCTTTTCGGCGGAGTCCGGGAAGTGAACACGGTTTCTGTGTTATGTTTGACGTAAGTAGGAGTTCAGGATCACTTCTTGATCATTGCTAGCTCCACGACTATTCTGCTTGCTCTCTTCTCGCTCTTATTTGGGTATGTTAGCCACCATATATGCTTAGTCGCTGCTGCAGCCTCACCACCTTACCCCCTTCCTTTCCCTTTAAGCTTTGCTAGTCTTGATACCCATGGTAATGGGATTGCTGAGTCCTCGTGGCTCACAGATTACTACAACCATAGTTGCAGGTATAGGTTCTGCGATGTCTGTTCATGACGCGAGAGCGATGCTTGCTTGCGTTGAGTTCTTCTTCTGCTTCTTCTTCGATCAGGGGATAGGTTCCAGGTCGGCAGCCTAGGCTAGCAGGGTGGATGTTGTTTGAGTTTCTGTTTGTGATTCATCTGTAGTCAGATGATGCTCTGATGTATTGTGATGTTGTATTCGAGTGGCATTGTATGCCTTTTGTATGTATCCCCATCTATTATGTAATGTTGATGTAATGATATCCACCTTTCAAAAGCGTTTCAATATGCGGGTCTATCCTTGGTGGGACCTTCGAGTTCCTTTTGGATAGGGTCACATATTGGGCGTGACAGCCCAGGCTGAGGGCCCTGGGGAAGAGTGCGACGAGCGGCGCCGCCCGCGTCGCCGGCGTCGCTGACGGATCACGGCGGTGCGCGTTGTCCCCCCTGGAGTCCATGCGGCGAAATCCTCCCGCGAGTTCCTGCTCCACGCTGCCATGCCTCCGAGCTCCTGGATCCGCCTACCTGCTTCCTTCGCCTTTGAGATGCCGCCGAGGGGGCCTCGGGAGCTATGGCTGCAGCACGCCGACTGCCGCTCCCCCGCGACCAAAGCGGAGGTCGAAGTCGTCGCGCCTGGCAGGGTCTTCATGACCCGGGGCTAGGGCGAGATAGCTAGGGTCTACCAAACGGAGGGCACCCTCGTGATCCATCTGGAGTACGATGGCGCCTCCTTGATGTTCTTCAGGGTCTTCGACGAAGAAGGACGTCGGCTGGAGTGTTGTCCCAGTGGTAGCGGCCAGAGCTCCGAGATGGTGAGGACCAGGCCTGCCGCCCGCCTTTTCAGCAGCTCCTCTGGCAGTAGCGGCCGCGCCGTAGGGTCCAGCGACTCCCCCGAACTTCTCCTGACTCCGGAGACGAGCGATGGCAGCTACGAGCCACCGAGCTCCCGCCGCGCCCGAAGCAGAGCCGGTGTGCCTGACGGTCGGCGTGGCTGATCTGGATTAGGTTGGCGTCGGCCTCATGTGGCCCACTGTTGATGATGGCCTCTACCGCTGTGGTTCCCGTAGTTAGGGCTCCTTAGGATTCGCGTATTTTGTTCCTGTGAGGAACCAAGAACACACCCCGCGGGGGCTTGTAAAGCGTCTGTAGTTTCTTTTGTTAATATGATCCTCATCGTGAAGTAGTGTGAGATGCTCATCCTGTCTCGGCTTGGTCCCTCCTTTCCAACCTCACGAGGACCTGGTGCTCTGCGCTGACAGGTCCCGGTCCCCAGGCAGGCTTCAGCCGTCGCTGGCATGCCAGGTCGTGATGCCGTGATCAAGGCCAGGAGGTGAGCGGCCCGAGGTCCAGTAAGAGCCCCCAAGGTCCGATGCTCGGTAGGTCCCCTTTAGCGCTCAAGCAGCCGCCGCTCGGTGAGAAAGGAGCGCAACGTCATCATTACGGGGCTGCATTAGGTGCAAGGTTGGTGTTGCGATAGCTAGTAGTTCTGGAGAATGACTTATCTCAGGAGCTTGAAGCCATTTCTCGGCGCTGCGCCAGGCCCGCGCGCCAGCAGTTGAGGGGTTGCCTGGTGAGCTCTTCGCGAGCCTCCTCCTTCTCCCCTGCACTCCCCTTCATGCTCTACATCCTTGGGCCCGACCCTCGAGCGAGCTCAGCCGTCGCTGGTATGCCAGGTTGTGATGCCGTGGACAAGGCCAGGAGGTGAGGGCTGGAGGGCCAGTAAGAGCCCGTGAGTCGCGATGCTCAGGCGCCCCCCTTTAACACACAACAGTTTGTGCGGATGAGAGAGGAAGAGGGGCCGCGGAGGCCTTGCCCGACGCTGTCCCTCAGAGAGTTCCTATAAACTTATCACGAGAAATGTGAGAGTCGCCATCACAATCGTCAGCCAGCCACTGGTTGCTTTGTGGGAGTGACGAGGGCACTGAGGGCCTGGTGAGGTGGCACCGTGCAGGGCTGCCGCGGCCAGAGCTCCGCCACTCAGGTTTGTCGACATTGTAGGGACAGACCCGTGCGCAATCATCGTGCCAGGGAGAGCAGCTCCAAAGGTCGGCGTCAATCGAGCGGGCGATCAAGCCAGGCATGTTAGGCATGGAAGGTTAGATTAACTTAGGCAGGTGCGAGAGCGATACACGCCACTGGGTCAGGCCCGAGCGGCTTGGGGATAATGCATCCCGAGGGACGCCCCCAAAAAAGTAATCTAAAGACACGAACAAAAGGGATACACGCCGCAGGGACGGACCCACGTGGCCTGGGAATGATGCAGCCCTGGGGCGCTCCCAGCTGAAACGGAACTTGAAAGGTGTCACCTGATACCGTTGGGGATGAATGAATGTTGAGGTAGCGGACGGAGCATCATGTGGAAGCTGATCCTCACGAGCCCCCATGGCCCAGAGCCTCGGGAGACTCTGGGGGCGCAGGCGGCTCTTCAACGATGATCTCCATTTTCGCTAGGAGTGCACAATGCCTGACCTCTTGAGCCTCCAGAATGCTCCTCAATAAGCGCTGATGAGCGGCAACCGCATTCGGCAGACCGAGAGGCATGCGAACATAGCTATGAGGTGGACCCTTGCAACGTCCCACGCGCGAAGGCCAGAGGCGCTCCTGTGATGCGGCTCGGTTGAGCCCTGGTATGTTGATGCAGACGCGCAGCCCACCATCCTCGCCTGGATGGGCAGCTACGACGGGTAAGCAGTGGCTGCCGCGCATGATCCTTGACTCCTGCAGCTCCTGAGTGTTTCTTGCGATGAACTCCTGAGGGTTCGGCCCTCCTTTCCTTACACCGTCCTAAGGGAAACATGCTTTGAAACACGCCTCCAAGTGGTGCCCGAGCGCCTCCCTCGTGACCTTGGCAAAGTCGATGGCCCTCCAAGAGAGAGCCTCCGAGCCTTGCCCGAGGAGGACGCCGAGCGCTCCTTCCTATGCGACAAAGGGAGGCGCCCCTTGGACGGGCGCAGATCCTGGCGCGGCGCCCCTGGAGGTGCCTACCTCCTGATGGTTTGAACCAGGTGATGTCTTCTTCTTCTTAGGAATTGCCTCGGGTAGACCCCGCTCCTGTGATCTGGGTCTTCGATTATCGCGGCCTGGAAGGCACACTCGAGAGAACATACTGCATCCTTCTCCTCACAGGGGACTGTGATGACTCCACCGCTTCCTGGCATCTTAAGGACATTGTAGCCATGGTGAGTCACCGCCATAAACTTGGCCAAGGCCGGAGACCCAAGGATGGTGTTGTAGGGCAGGCGAATGTGGGCGACGTCGAAGTCGATGAGCTCAGTGCGTTAGTTTTTGCGCTGTCCGAAGGTGACAGGGAGGCGGACCTGCCCTATCGGGGTGGTTGAACCATTAGTGACTCCTGAGAAGGGCTTGGTTGGCTGAAGCTGATCATATGGCACTTGGAGATTGTTGAAAGTTTCGACAGACAGAACATTGAGTCCTGCACCACCATCGATGAGGGTCCTGGTGACCTGCACGTTGCTGATGACAGGGGAGCAGAGCATAGGGAGGACACCAGCTGTTGCTGCGCACTTGAGTTGAGCCGCTGAATTGAACATGATGGCACATGTGGACCACCTGAGAGGGCGCGAGGCTTTGGTTTTTGGGAGGACTGCATTCACCTCGCAAGCAAACTGCTTGAAGATGCGCTGAGAGGCCGGGGCTTGAGCTCCACCTAGGATGCAAGCAATTGCGTGTGGCTCCCGGAAGCCCCCAGCCCCCTCGTCCTGATGCTGGTCTTCATTCCTCCTCGGTGGTGACGGCAGCGGAGGGAGGCCTGCATTGTCTTGTGGGCGATCCTCGCGAGGTTGATCCCTCCAACCTCCCTCGCGAGGCTGGTCCTGCCAGCGGTCCTCGCGAGGTCGGTCATGCCACCCTTAGCGAGGGCCACCATCTTCCCATTGTCTTCCACCTCTTCCTCCTCCTCGGCCATTGCCCCAATCGTTGCGCTCGGGGCATCGGCCGATACGCTCATCTTGCATAGCCCTAAGCTCCTGGCATTCGTTGGTGTTGTGGGTGTGGAGGTCGTGGTACACGTAGTACCGGCTGCCCTTGGATGACTCCGGCTGATCCCTGCCTCGCTTGGTATCCGGCTCAGCTGCGAGCACAACTGCTCCTTTGCGCTTCACGTCATTGGCCTTGGGCTTCTTCTCCTCCGGATCAGCAGCTGGAAGCTCGAGAAGGGAGAGGCGTCCTTCCTCGGCCCAGGCACACTTGGTTGCCAGGTTGAACAGCTCTAGATAGGTGCACAGGTCCTCGTGGATTGCTATCTCTTCCTTCATCTTGATGTCTCGAACGCCATCGGAGAAGGCTGAGATGATGGCCTCCTCAGTCACCCTGGGGATCTTGAGGTGGGCGTTGTTGTAACATTGGATGTAGTTTTGCAGGGTCTCTCCTGGCTGTTGCTTGATGCGGCACAAGTCACTCATGGCCGGGGGCCGGTCACGAGCGCCCTGGAAGTTGGCGATGAAGCGAGTGCGCATCTCGTCCCAGGAGAAGATCATGCTGGGAGGCAGGTCGAGGAGCCATGTATGGGCGCCATCCTTGAGCACCATGGGAAACCAGTTTGCCATGACCTTTTCATCTCCGTTGGCCGCCTCGATGCCCAACTCGTAGAGCTGGAGGAACTCCGCGGGGTCTGCAGTGTCGTCGTAGCGTGGAGGCAGATCTGGCTTGAACTTACCCGGCCAGGCCATGCTACGCAGCTCGGCAGTAAAGGCATGGCAGCCTGCAGTGGCCACAGGGGGCCTTTGGTGACGAAGGGCCTAATCCAGGAGGTCTTGGCGTGCTGGAGCAGGAGCGCGGTCATGACGTGCCGGTGCAGGGAGCACACGAGCACCTATCTGAGATCGAGGGATCTCCTGACAGCTCTTTTCTTGCTGCACGGGTGCCAGACGTGGCGGGTCCCGCCCAGGGGTCACGCGGCTTGGGGCGAGGGAGCCCTCTTGAGGGGGAGGCGGCGGAGGCGCCTCCGGAGCTGCGTTGCCTGCATAGGGCAGAGGGCGGTGCAGCGAGAGGGACGGTGCAGGGGAGCCCCCTACGGCGCTGACGAGCTCAGTGATGCGGGAAAGCCACTCGTTGTAGAGGTTGTCGACTGGGCGGTAGTGTAGGAGCTCACGTGCTAGGAGCAGCGCGGCGTGCGTGTCCACGGGAGCACGACGAGCGTGCGATGACGAGCCCGCTGGAGTCAGCAACGGGGTAGCGGTGCGGGCGTCCCGCCGCACCGAGGGATGCAATGACGATGCCTGCTGCTCGTTCCCCGCCGTGCCGGTGGCGGCGTGGGCGGCAGGCCACGGGGAACAATGGGGAGGTCCGCCGACGGGGGCGGTCTGGGCGACATGTGCCGCGAGAGAAGCCCGGTGCACGGCACGGGCTCGGCGAGCGTCAGACATGGACGCGACGGACGACGAAACGCAAGACGGCGGAGGACACAATTCCGGCGCCCCCCTACCTGGCGCGCCAAATGTCGGATTGTGGGTTCCGGCAGACCCTTGAGGTTCGAACTCTGGGGTGCGCGCGGAGATCTCTCCTCTACCAACTCACGTCTCGTCGCCTCGCAAAGGATCTAGGCTAGCAAAGATGAACAACACAAGAGACACGAGGTTTATACTGGTTCAGGCCACCATTGTGGTGTAATACCCTACTCCAGTGTGTGGTGTGGTGGATTGCCTCTGGGGCTGATGATGAAAAATACAAGGGAAGAACAACCTCGCGAGGGATGTTCTTGCGGAGGTGTTGCCTCTTGGGAAGGATTGGATCTGGATCCCTTTCTATTGTGGTGGCTAGCCCTATTTATAGAGCGAGGCCCTGGTCCTCTTCCCAAATATTGAGCGGGAAGGGCGCCAACAATTGGCCATTTTGAAGGGGAACATCTAGTACACTTATCCTTAATAAAGTTGGTCCTCGCCTGCTAAAGACTCTAACGATGACGCCGTCTTGGGCTCCACGGTGACCTCCATCCTGCCGTTCTGCTGGTCTTGGTCTTGTTGCACCAAAATGGTAGCCTTTGCTTGATATCTTGGCATGTGCTTGCTCCCTTTGCACCAAAGGGGAAACAAGGACACTGCGCAGGCCGGCGCCCGCCTGGCCTCAATCGTCATGGCTTGCGTCACGGGCACCTCACGAGGTACCCCTGCCTTGATCTCTCCGCCTCCTCGCGAGCCAGCATGATGAGGCCGCGCCTGACGAAGCTGCCTGTCGCACACCCCGCGAAGCTTGGCCCCTCGTGAGGGTCTTGAGCTTGCGTTTATGAAGATGGGCCATACTGGGCCACTCCTTGAGCCACGCCTCAGGCTGCAGGCAGGCAAGTCTGGGTACCCCCATTCCTAGAACGCCGCAGCCCCCCACTTCGCCCTAGGCCATAGAACCAGCTTCAGCTATCGGCTGGCAAGCACAACGGGCCAAAGCACCAGCACGCCTCAAACACTAAGTCAAAGGCCGTCGGGTCGCCCAACCCGGCCCGACAATCTAAAAATGGTAGCACGACCGGCAGCTCGCCAAAACCGGCTCTGCCGGATTGCCGCCAGCCGACCTAGTGGGTGTTTCGCTCGCGCTCAATGTTTCAAAAGCTTAAGTACTACGCACTCCTCTCAAAAAACCGAACTCCTTGTCACGGACCGGAGCCTCGGCCGTCAGACTCGCGAGGGGGGGGGGGTTTGAGAGAAGGAGGTTGCAAGAAAACAACTCAAAAAGTGAAAGTCAAAAGCACAGACACCCACAAAATATACACAACACATAATATTAAAGGACAGGGCCCACGGCCAGGGTTCATTACACCCAGAAACCCCCAGTGGGTCGGTGGACCTGCTACCTAACAGAAATTTCACTAAGTCATAAACAGGGCAGCCTCAGGCATCTCTAGCTCCGGGTTGCGCAGTCGACGACTCCCCCATGGTGGGCTCCGGGTCCACCGAAGTCCCGGTGTCCTCCTCCTCGGCACCCCCATCGTGGTACACGTCCGTCTCCTCAGAGCTTCCCTATGGGTCGTGCAGAAGCAGGCCGTAGTCATCGCCAGGCACGACTCCGCCATCTTCCGCCCGCTCTGGGTGGAACTCGTCATGGAAGGCGAACCCGGCAATGTAGCTGGCCTGGGTAGCAATCCGCTCGGACTGCCCCTTCAGCTGCTCCCCCGAGCCGGCCCGATGGCCCATCAACACGTCCAGCTGCAGGTCCGGATGACAGGACAAGGCGAACCTGAGTGCCATCTCGGCGTCGGCACAGGCGGCAGAAACGCGCCACTCATGAAGCCGGTCTGGCCCCATCTCCAGCCAGCGCGCCAACCACGTGAAGCTGCTCGCCACAACGGAGCCCGGCCACAGGGCCGCCGTCATCGCCATGCCGACCTGGGAGAGCTGCCCCATCTGATCGCCCAAGACCCGCTGATGAGCCTCAGCGGCGGTGACAATCTCCGGGAAGGTCCAGGCCACTTGTGGGTTGGTCCTGGAGCCAACGACCCCCAGCCGATCATGCTGGAAGCGGACGGCTTCCTCTGCCAGCTGATGCATCTCCGGGAAGGCCCCTGCCAGAAGGCGAAGCAAGTCAGAAAAAGGGCACCAAGGACAAGAAGTCGGGATCCCAACCCGGCAGAACTCAAGAAAAAGCACTTACTAGAGAAGGACTCTTCCAGGTGCTGTGCTTCGAGCAACGTACCGCGCCGCTCCCGATCAATGGTGCGGCTACCTTGACAAGGGCCGCCTTCAGCTCGGAGTCCTTGTCCTCGGCCGCCTTCTCGGACGCCTCGCGGCGGTGGGTCTCCTCCCGATGGGCCTCCTCCGCCACGGCCGTCTGCCCTTTCAGGCGCTCCACCTCGGCCTGGAGTTGGCCCTTGTCGTCGGCCAGCTTGTCGCGTTGTTGGTCCACCTTGCTAGGTCCCGCTGTGCCTCCACCACCTTGGCGGCCTCCGCCTTGAGGCGGTCCACCTCGGGCTCGAGGCGGCTCTTGTCGCCCACCAACTGCTCCCGTAGCCGGCTGGCTTTGTTGAGCGAGCGTCGAGCCACCTCTGCCTTCACCGCCGCCACCTCGGTTCCAAGACGGTCGGCGTCAGTAACAAGCAGGTCGTAATGAAGGCCGGAACGAAGTAGCCGGGTGTTCCGAGATAGCACCTCAGCTACAAAAAGAAGATTGAGAATCGAAGGACCAGTTTTAAGAATCGACCCAACTTCTACACTGTTGGCCCGAATCTCGGGGGCTACATCTAGTGGGTGGACTAGCGCGCCCTCACTAAAAAAGAGCACAGAAAGTACCTGCGGTGACGCGGAGTTCCTCCTCCTTGGTGGCGAGCTCCTACTTAAGCTCCCGATACTTGCCCAGGAGGCAGTTGAAGGCGCCGACCCAGTAGGCATCTAGTTGTTGTAAAAAGCAACGATCAACACAAATACAACATTCTAAAAGATTCGAACCAACTACTACATAGCTGGCCCGAACCTCGGGGGCTACACCCAGTGGGTGCGCTAGCGCGCCTCCATAGAGAAGAAGCTACAAAGGAAGAAATATTAGAAGACGAGAAAAGAGCTTACCAGCACGGCGCGCTCAAGCTCCCACGTCCGCTCCACCTCGGCCTGGGCGAAGGCCTCGATCCGGTCCGTCCGCCCCTGAAGATGGCGGCTGACATCCTCCATCGACGCCTCCTCCTGGGTCTGGGGTACGAAGACCACGTCGGCCCCACCCCGTGCCGGCAGGAATGCGGCAGGCCGGCGCCCCACAGGCCTAGGCACCAGGGCATGCTCTCCACCAGCCGCTCCACCCGCGGCCGGCACCCCTCTGACGCCCTCTCCCGCGCCGCCTCCGACTCGGAGGCCGGAGCGGCCTGTGGCACCACCACCGCCTCGACAGCCGAGGTGGCCTGCGGTGCCTTACTCGCCGATGCCCAAGGCGCCCACTACAGCGCCATCCGTGGAGCCTCCTCCAAGACGGCACCGCCGCCGCCCCCGTCGACCCCCGCCTGCAACCGCGTCGGTCCGTGGCGGGGTGTCGTCCCCAATGACCACGACCTCCCGGTCGAGGTC
Source organism: Triticum dicoccoides (assembly GCF_002162155.2). Taxonomy (NCBI): domain Eukaryota; kingdom Viridiplantae; phylum Streptophyta; class Magnoliopsida; order Poales; family Poaceae; genus Triticum; species Triticum dicoccoides. Next base: position 633,495,877 of record NC_041385.1, read on the forward strand.
CACCACCTCTGCACGGCCTCCATGGCTGCGCTCCCTCACCAACGACAGCTCGAAGACCATCGCCGTCACCATCGTCCCCTCCGGCATCTTCGGCCATGCTGGGCCCTTGCCGGCTCGCGCCCACGTCACTGCGGCGTTGGTGCAGGCTTGGACCGACGCTGCCTACAGCTCCGCCTCGGCCCGGTTCTGGTCCCGCCAGGCCAAGCCCTCGGCATCGGTCGGGTCCGCCGGCTCCTCCTCGCCCCGGTCGGCGATGCCGGACTGGATCCTCCGAAACATGGCACACTCAGTGGCCGCGGCTTCTGCCGCTGCCTTCGCCAGCGAGAAGGGCGACCTGAAGATCAAGACCAAGGAAGCAACGAGCAGGGCCGCTTGGCCACCCGGATGCAAGCAAGAGAAAAACTTACCTCGAGAGCACCAGCACAGTGGGCCTCGCCGGCCTCTCCTGCGCAGTGCCACGCATCCTCTTGGCGGCTGACCTCGCACACTTGGCCAGGTCAGCCGCGCGCTTCGCGGCCAAAGGCCGCAGCGCGACGCTGTCCTTGCCATGCGGCCGGCTCGCCGCCGGCATCCCTCGCGATGACCGGGCGCCGCCTTCGCCTCCTCCTCCTCCGCCCAATGCCACTACACCAACGGCCCGCATCAGCACTGCCCATGCCGCGTCGTGCCTGGCAAAGCAAGAAATATGAAGAAAGAAAGACTTACCTGCAGGGCGCCCTACGCCGATGTCGGCGTCCGCCTCCTCCCCTCCGCCGTGGGCCGCGGGCTCTTCTGACACGGCCCGCACCACCTGCGACAGCGCCCGAGCGTAAGGATGCCAGATGTTATTCAGAAGCACCTCCTGCGTTGCATCGGGATGGATAAGAAGATGCGCAATAGCAAAATATGAAGACCAGAGACTCATCGTGGGTGCCGGATTCGTGCGGCTGTACAGTGGCTTGCCGAACTGCTAGTCGTCCCTCAGCGTGGCCTTGGAGATGTCATTTACCCTATGCACAATCTGGTCCCCCCCAGGCGCATGGCCGCCAGGCGGTTGGGGTCCTGAAGGCCGGCCATCGGGCCGATGAGGCAGCTGCGCCGTTGCAGCGGCAGAACCCGGCGCATGATGAAGGCGGCTATGAGGTCGGTGCCGCTGCGCCCCTCCCACGCCTTCATCACCGACACCCGCTCGCAGAGGTTGAGTATCTCCTGCGACAGGTTCCTTGGGTAATAACCCTAGTTCATCTTCGCCCGTGGCGGCGCGTTGACGAAGGGCGGCAAGTTGATGCGATCCGCGCCAAGGTTGCAGACGTAGAAGAAGGAATTCTGCCATTTCTTGGCAGAATCCTCCTGCGGTATCTTGGGGCATTCAGCACCCGACCGCTTCAATATGACGGCGGCCCCGCAGTCAGAGAACTCCCCGACCATCGGCCCCTGCTGTTTCAAAGAGAAGAAGCGCGCCTAGAGGTCGATCGAGGGCTCGACCGCTAGGTACCCCTCGCAGAGGGTGACGAAGCCCGAGAGCTGCACAATGGCGCCCGCGCCAAGATGATGGGGCTGGAGCCCGAAGAACTCCAGGAAGTCACGGAAGAAGGCGTTCGCAGGAAGACCGAGCCCACGCTTGAAGTGCGGGAAGAAGACCAAACGCTCCATGCCCACGGGCAGCGGCTCTCCCTCGCCCCGCGGTAGGCGCACGGCAACCTCCGTCTCCCCCGGCAAGCGCCGGGTGGTGCGGAGGTAGGCGATGTCGTTGGTGGTGACAATCGAGCCCATCCACGAGCCCGACGGGAGCGCCATCGACGGAAATAAATAGAGAAGACAAACGGCAACAGAGCTCTGCTCGAAGCGGCGGGCGTCGCAGCACGACAGTCGCAAGGAGCAGAGGGAGGATAAAGAGGCAGGGAGCGTGAGTGAGAATGATGTCTGCCGTCCCCTCGCCCCAATTTATAAGCCCCGGTTCGAACCTGGCGGGAGTGGGATCGTCTGCGCTCGCCTTTCCCACTTCCCCGCAATAAGTGCGCACGTACGCGCGCAATAACTGCATAGGGAAGAGCAACCAACTTACGGACGCCTCAATAAATCCACACATGTGGGCCAAGGGCGCGCAGCAGCGGGCCCCGGACACATCGTCCAGTCCCGTCACGCGCCTGGCCTGTCAGGCCCCTCCGGCTTCCAGGCGCCACATGGCGCCCACGCGAAGCCCAAGGGATTACCCCAAGATTCGACGGACCCTCCGGTTTCCTGATATGTCTCCAACGTATCTATAATATTTTATTGTTCCATGTTATTATATTACCTGTTTTGGATGTTTATGGGCTTTACTCTACACTTTTATACCATTTTTGGGACTAACCTACTAACCGGAGGCCCAGCCCAAATTGCTGTGTTTTTTTGCCTATTTCAGTATATCGAAGGAAAGGAATAACAAATGGACTCCAAACGGAATGAAACCTTCGGGAGCGATCTTTTTGGAACAAACGCAATCCAGGAGACATGGAGTGGATGTCAAGAAGCAGCCGAGGCGGCCACGAGGGTGGTCGGCGCACCCAGTAAGGGTGGGCGCGCCCCCTGCCTCATGGGCCCCTTGTGGCTCCCCTGGCCAACTTCCTTCACCTATATATATATCCACATACTCCGAAAACATCCAGGAGGACCACGAAAACCTAATTCCACCACCACAACCTTCTTCGGCGAGATCCCATCTTGGAGCCTTCGCCGGCGCTCCGCCGGAGGGGGAATCGACCATGGAGGGCCTCTCCATCACCACCAAGGCTTCTCCGATGAGTTGTGAGTAGTTTACCACAGACCTTCGGGTCCATAGTTATTAGCTAGATGGCTTATTCTCTCTCTTTGAATCTCAATACAAAGTTCTCCTTCCTCTTCTTGGAGATCTATTCGATGTAACTCTTTTTGTGGTGTATTTGTCGAGATACGATGAATTGTGGGTTTATGATCAAGTTTATCTATGAGAAATATTTGAATCTCCTCTGAATTCTTTTATGTATGATTGGTTATCTTTGCAAGTCTCTTTGAATTATCAGTTTGGTTTGGCCTACTAGATTGATCTTTCTTGCCATGGGAGAGGTGCTTAGCTTTGGGTTCAATCTTGCGGTGTCCTTTCGCAGTGACAGCAGGGGCTGAAAGGCACGTATTGTATTGTTGCCATCGAGGATAAAAAGATGGGGTTTATATCATATTGCATGAGTTTATCCCTCTACATCATGTCATCTTGCTTAATGTGTTACTCTGTTCTTATGAACTTAATACCCTAGATGCAGGCAAGAGTCGGTCAATGTGTGGAGTAATAGTAGTAGATGTAGGAAGAAGTCGGTTTACTTGTTACGGACGTGATGCCTATGTACATGATCATACCTAGATATTCTCATAACTATGCACTTTTCTATCAATTGCTCGATAGTAATTTGTTCACCCACCATAATACTTATGCTATCTTGAGAGAAGCCACTAGTGAAACCTATGGCCCCCGGGTCTATCTTTTATCAATTAAGTTTTCCATCTACTTTTATTTGCATCTTTTACTATCCAATCTATATCATAAAAATACCAAAAATATATATCTTATCATATTATCTCTATCTGATCTCACTTTCACAAGTTTCCATGAAGGGATTGACAACCCCTTTTATCGCGTTGGTTGCGAGGTTCTTGTTTGTTTGTGTAGGTGCGTGGGACTTTTGAGGAGCCTCCTACTGGATTGATACCTTGGTTCTCAAAACTGAGGGAAATACTTATGCTACTTTGCTGCATTACCCTTTCGTCTTCAAGGGAAAAACCAACGCATGCTCAAGAGGTAGCATTTCCCGCCGCTGTCGGGATGCCGCGATCCGGTTTTCAGGAACCGGCACACAATGGGTGTTGCCGGACCCGGTAGTCGCTGGATTCTCCTCTTGAAAGGGGGGAAATAGCAAAGGCCCTCCCATCCGAAGACGGCGGATCTTCACAGCTTCCGGGACTACTGTCAGGGGGATGAACCCCGGGCAAGCAACAAAACTCGGATCCTTTTCAAAAACAACAGGGCCAGCATCGCCCCTCAAGCCGGCCTGCGCTTGGCCGGGTCGCTCAACCCGGCCAAGCCCCTCGACCCGGCCGAACCCTCCGACTCGGCCAGGCTCCTTGACTCGGCCTCGACAACAAGCTCAAGATAGACGAACCCGGCACACCTAGACTTCTCCGACAAGCCAGCTCCACCCTTGGCGTGTTCCTCAACCCAGCCATGGGTCAGCTCCTGTCCCATCCAGGTTGTAGGATGGGACGAGTCTCCATCCACCAATGAACAAGGCAATAGTGCCCCGCCCATGCCTCTGGTCAGCTGGAACGAGGCAACAATGCGCCTCACCTACCCGCTGACCAGGGATGGTGTGGCAATAGTGCCCCCGACATCACCACTGACACCAGCAAGTGGTGACCTGACGGAGCGTCACTCTACCCGATTCGACTCGTCCACTCCTGTCGATCGACAAGACGGCGAACATTTACCCTAGGCAAGCGAGGCCCGCTCCTAGGGGAACCCAGCGAACCACAGGCTTCTGGCGGGTCCTAGCTCCGGGTCCCCAGACGCTGACAACAAGGCCCTATGACCTTGTAACATTACCATTGTACCCCTGGGGGGTTGTCCTATAAAACCCCCCAGGAGCTCTCATGCACACAGGCGAGCACACATTAATCTAGCCAATCGATCGATAGAGCACACGGGGAGAAGGAGCAGCCTAAGCCCTAGCAAGACTTCCTTCTTCCTGCATACAGCTCCAGGAGCAACCCTGTACTGTTACACATCAACCACACTCGGCAGGACTAAGGGTATTATCTCTCCGGAGAGCCCCAAACCTGGGTATGTCTAGCATCCCGCACCCTCTCATGCCAACCACGCCTCTGGAGCCCACCAGTGCCCTCGAGCCTCCTCCTCTCTTTAGCCATCCCATGGCATCTGCCGTCCACCCACCACGACAAAGGAGTTGTGCGTCCTCTTCATCGCACACTTCGTGGCGCCGGCGCCCCCCGTCTTCGCAGCTCTCCTAGGTGGATCGCAAGAACCACCCTCCGACCGACACATCAAGCAGTTCTACTGCCAAGTAAGCGCCGCTCATGTGAGCTCGGGGGATCCTCCCGGCTGGGCGGCGCCTAAGGCCGACCTTACCATCGGCACAGAAGATCAACCAACAACCATGGCGGGAGCGGGCGCGCTCCCGTTGCTCTGCACCCCCACTATCTGCAACATGGCTGTCACCAAGACCTCATCGACGGTGTAGCCGGCCTCAACATGCTCTCCGCGGAGGCATTCGGTCTGCTACACATGCCCCCCGGATGGCTCCACCCCACTAAGCCCTTCTCCGGGGTCGGCGATGGCTCCACCTGCCCCCTAGGGCAGATCCGCCTCCCCGTCACCTTTGGAACCCGTGACAACTACTACACTGAGCTCATACAACACCATCCTTGGGTACCCAGCCCTGGCCAAGTTCATGGCGGCAACTCATCCAGCCTACAACCTCGTGAAGATGCCAGGTAGCAGTGGTGTCCTCACAGTGGCGGGGGACACCAAGGATGCAAGCTCTCAAGCTCGTCTTCAGGTCCGCGATGTCCGTGCTGCCAAGCGAGAAAGGGGGCCCTGAGGCTCCGGGCGCAGCACCAACCAAGAAGAAGCAGTTGTTTTCCAAAGAACGAGCCTAGACGAAGAAAGTGAAAGTTGTTGAGGATGGGGCGTCAGGTGCCACCTTCACCATAGGATCTGGCCTCCCCTAGGACCAAGAGAAAGGCGTTGGTTAGCTTCTTGCATGCCAACAAGGATGTGTTTGCATGGGAGCCCAAGGACCTGGTCGGGGTTCCAAGGGGAATAACCGAGAATCACCTGAAGGTATGCCCAAACAAGTGCCCAGTGAAGCATAAGGCCTGTCGGCAGTCCACCGAGAAGCAGGCGTTCATTATACAAGAAATGCGCAAGCTGCTTGACGCTCGAGGAATGCCGAGGCTTATGTTGATGACATAGTGGTGAAGTCTCAGGAGGAGAAGACCCTGATTGAAGATCTGGAGGAAATGTTTGCCAGCTTGCGTAAGGTGGATCTGCGGCTCAACCACAAGAAGTGCGTGTTCAAGGTTCCCTCTGGCAAGCTACTGGGTTTCCTCGTGTCGCATAGAGGGGTCGATGCCAATCCGAAGAAGGCCAAGGCAATAGAAGACATAAGCCATCCATAGACGCTCAAGGAGAAGCAGAAGCCTACGGGCCACGTGACTTCACTAGGGAGCTTCATCTCCAAGGTGGGGGAACGGCCCTCCCATTCTTCAAGCTGATGAAAAAGAAGGGGTCGTTTGAGTGGACCCCTGAAGCTGATGCAGCCTTTCAAGACCTCAAGAGATACCTGACCAGCCATCCGGTGATGATGGCGCCATGCCCTCTCGAGCCTGTAGTGCTCTACTTGGCCGCCACCCCTCACTCCGCCAGCACCGCTCTGGTGGCGCTAAGAGAAGAGCGCACAATCAAGGACCCTCATCAGGGCACCCGGTCACCAAGTGAAGCATCACAGCCTTAGGATGGTGCTTCCGAGGCCTTAGCTGATCCGACAGCCTACATCCCTCCCGAGGCTCAAACCGACCCTTCGGCCGGAGGGGCTCCCGAGGCTGAGGTAGGCGCGGCAGGTGATGGGACTTCCGAAGGCCGGCATCCTCAAGAGACACAATACCTCACCAACACCTCTTCCCTCGTCGAGCACTCGGTCTACTTCGCCAGCACAGTACTACGGGAGGCACGGGCGCGCTACCCCATGCCCCAAAAGCTCTTACTTGCGCTCCTCGTCGCCTCATGAAAGCTACGCCACTACTTCCAAGGCCACCCCATCAAGGTCGTTTCAGCCTACCCACTGGAGAGCGTGCTTCGGATCCCTAATGCTGCCGGGCAGGTTGTGGAATGGAACATCGAACTTCAGGTGTTCCAGCTCAAGTTCAGCACCACCAGGGTCATCAAAGGCGTGGCCCTCATATATTTCGTGGCAGAATGGACTGACGTCCCTCACAACGGGATATGCGAGGATCGCTCCCTCTTGCCAGGAGATGAGGCGTTAGACGGGTGGATCATGCACTTCGACAGTGCATTCGCACGACAAGGCACGGGGGCTGGGGCCATCCTCATCTCACCCGCCAAGGACAAGCTCTACTACACGGTACAGCTCTGTTTTCAATAGGGTGAAAAGGTCTCCAACAACATCACAGAGTATGAAGGCTTGCTCGCCGGCCTCAGGGCTGCGGCGGAGCTGGGGGTAAAGCGTATCACCATCAAGGGTGATTCCCAACTCCTCATCAACTTCTCCAACAAAGAGTACACATCAAAGGATGAGCACATGAACGCATACCTGGAGGAGGTACGCAAAATGCAGAAGCGATTCCTGGGCTTGGAACTATAGCACGTGCCACGAGAAACGAACAAGGAGGTGGAAGACATCACCAAGAGGGCATCCCGGAGGCTACCTCAGGAGCCAGGGGTGTTTGAGGAATGGCTCTTCAAGCCATGGGCGGTTCCCCCCACCACAACACCAGCACCACCTCAGGAGGACCTACCCCAAGCACTAGCAACCAGCGCCCCAGCATGCGGCCCTCCCTCAGGGGCCCACATGCTCCTCGCACTCAAGCCTCAGGAGGGATGCTGGACTGAGGATTTCAAGACGTACCTACTTCAGGGGACCCTGTCGAAGAAGGAGGAGGATGCCGAGCGCGTGGCTCGTTAAGCCACCGCGTACTGCATCTGTGACGGTGAGTTGTACTGCAAGAGGCCAAATGACTTTTCTTTACGATGCATCTCCAGGGAGCAGGAGCTTGAGCTCCTGGCAGCCATACATGGTGGGGACTGCGGACACCACTCTTCATGACGCACCCTTGTGGGCAAGGCGTACCGCAGTGGGTTCTATTGGCCCACTGCACTCAACGACGTCACAGAGCTGGTGCGCTCTTGCGAAGCATGCCAGTTCCATGCCAAGCAAATCCACCAGCCTGCACAAGGCCTCCAGACTATCCCGCTCACATGGCCGTTCGTGGTCTGGGGGCTGGACATCTTGGGACCGTTTCCCCGAGCACCAGGGGCTACCGAGGGAGTCCTGGATTAGGGGGTATCCAGACAGCCGGACTATATACTTTGGCCAGACTGTTGGACTATAAAGATACAAGATTGAAGACCTTGTCCCATGTCCGGATGGGACTCTCCTTTGCGTGGAAGGCAAGCTTGGTGATTCGGATGTTAGATCTCCTTCTCTGTAACCGACTCTGTGTAACCCTAGCCTCCTCTGATGTCTATATAAACCGGAGGGTTTAGTCTGTAGGACAAGAATAGTCATAATCATAGGCTGGATCCTAGGGTTGTGACTCTACGTTCTCGTGGTAGATCAACTCCTGTAATACTCATATCATCAAGATCAATCAAGCAGGAAGTAGGGTATTACCTCCATCGAGAGGGCCCGAACCTGGGTAAACATCGTGTCCCCTGCCTCCTGTTACCATTAGCCTTAGACGCACAGTTCGGGACCCCCTACCCGAGATCCACCGGTTTTGACACCGACATTGGTGCTTTCATTGAGAGTTCCTCTGCGTCGTTGCTGCAAGGCTCGATGGCTCCTTCAATCATCAACAACAACGCGGTCCAGGGTGAGACTTTTCTCCCCAGACAGATCTTCATGTTTGGCGGCTTCGCACTGCGGGCCAATTCGCTTCGCCATCTAGAGCAGATCGACAGCTACTCCCCTGGCCATCAGGTCAGGTTAGGAAACTTGAATTACACGGCCGACATCCGCAGAGACTTGATCTTCGACGGATTCGGTCCTACGCTAGGAGCGCCAAACGGTCACAATGAGCACGACTTGGATCTGCCGTCGGACAGTATTCGAGATATCGCACTTGCAGCAGCTCCGGACCTAAATCCAGGGTTGATCGCGTCGTCCGAGGATGGGTAGATGGACCCCACCACAGAGGCCGCATACTCATCAGCGTTGGAGCCGAACACAGACTCCACCTCTAAGGAAATCTGTGTCACCAGACCCCCGGACTTGTTTCCAGCTGTGGGTCCAGGACCGCGCGCATCTGTGCCCAACAAAGCTAATTGGGCACCAATCATGGAGTTAATCGCCTCGGATATCTTTCAGCGCTCGCCCTTTGGTGACGTGCTAAAATCTTTAAGGTCTCTCTCTTTGTCAGAAGACTCTTGGCCGAACTATGTCCAGCTCGAGTGGGATAAGGACGACGAAATCGCGTCCCACCCACCACCCACTTAATAGCCACTGTCGATGACCTAACAGACATGCTTGACTTCGACTCCGACGACATCGACAGTATGGACGTCGATGCAGGGGACGATCTGGAACCACCGCCCACGGGGCGCTGGACTGCCACCTCCTCATATGATATATATACATGGTGGACACACCTAAGGAGGACAACGGCGACAAAAAGGACACAACGGAGGATAAACCCCCCGGGCAAAAGCCAAAATGACGGCGCAGGCGCCGCTCTAAGTCCAGTCACAGTAAAGATAGCGATAACAGCGCAAGAAAAATTGACACCCTGATTGACTCCAAAGGCAACACCGACCATATGGACCCAGCGATGGAGCGGGATGAGCCAGGTCATGCCAAACACAGCCCAGAGCAGACGCCTAATCACAGCGATTCCGAGGGTCGAACCCATCAACATGCCTCCGGAGAGGAGGACAGTCCACACGACGATGCATTCATCATCCCGGAAAAACATCTGGAACAAGATAACCTCCGCAGGAGGCTCATGGCCACTGCGAGGAGCCTAAAGAAGCAGAAGCAAAGGCTTAAGGCTGCGCATGATACGCTCAACCGTAGATGGAATAAAGTGCTAGACACCGAAGAAAAATATGGCGACGATTGCCACACAAAGAGCTACCCAAGGCACAAGCTGCTGCTCGAATTCGACAATGAGGCCATAGAGCCCATTCCGCCGAAGAACACTACGGCCAATCAGCTGGACCAACCACCTCATGCCCGCGATAGAGCAGCTACTGACACTGCACGCAAGCCAGCACATGATTTACGTGAGCTCCTGGACAAAAAGGTCGGCGTGACCAGGTCCATCTATGGATCTAGAGGACATGCTCCGGCTCAGGATTATGGTCATCAAAATGATCACACTGATCGAATACCAGTTCGGAATCAACACCGAACACAACAACAGTCGACAGCATGGCACAACATGTCCAGATACAAAGGGGCCACGCACCCCCCGTGCTTCACCGACGAGGTGCTGGATCACGAATTCCCACAGGGATTCAAACCCGTGAACATAGAGGTATATGACGGAATGACAGACCCTGGGGTATGGATTGAGGATTTTATCCTTCATATCCACATGGCTCGTAGGGATGACCTCCACGCCATTAAATACCTTCCCCTCAAGTTGAAAGGGCCAGCTCGGCATTGGTTGAAAAGCCTCCCCGAAAATTCAATCGGAAGTTGGGAGGAACTTGAGGACGCTTTCAGGGCCAGTTTCCAGGGGACCTATGTCCGACCTCCGGATGCAGACGATTTAAGTCACATAATACAACAGCGGGGAGAGTCAGTCTATAAGCTTTGGACCAAATTTCTCACTAAGAAGAATCAAATTGTGGATTGTCCGGATGCCGAAGCCCTAGCGGCCTTCAAGCACAATATCTGGGACGAGTGGCTTGCCAGACACCTCGACCAAGAAAAGCCAAGGACAATGGCGGCCTTAACAAGCCTTATGACCCACTTTTGCGCAGGTGAGGATAGATGGTTGGCCCCAGGCACATCCGAAATTAGGGATGGCAACGGGAAGCCACAGCGCAATAAAAACAAGCGTCGAAACAAGGAAGAAAGTCCGGACAACACGACGGTCAACACCGGATTCAGGGGCTCTCGACTTGGTCAAAGAAAGAAGCCATTTAAAGGCATCAAAGAGGGACCGTCCGTCCTGAACAAAGTCCTGGACAGATTGTGCCAAATTCACGGCACCCCTTAAAAACTTGCGAATCACACTCACAGGGAATGCTGGGTCTTCAAGAAGGCCGGCAAGTTAAATGTCGAACACAAGGGAAGGGAAACACTAAGTGAAGACGAGGATGAGCCTCGCTAGCCGAATACTGGGGGACAGAAAAAATTCCCACTAGAAGTCAAAATAGTAAACATGATCTACGCGACTCACATACCAAAGAGAAGGCGAAACGCGCGCTCAGAGACGTATATGCTATAGAGCACGTCGCCCCTAAATTCAACCCTTGCTCGGCCTGCCCGATCACTTTTGATCACAGGGACCACCCGACTAGTATCCGGCACGGAGGATAGGCTGCCTTGGTGCTCGACCCAATAATCGATGGATACCATCTCACTCGTGTTCTCATGGACGGCGGCAGTTGTCTTAATCTGATATATCAGGACACTGTCCGCAAGATAGGGATAGACCCATCCAGAATCAGCCAAAGTAACACCACCTTTACAGGAGTGATACCAGGCGTTGAGGCCCGCTGCAGGGGCTCCCACATATTAGAGGTGACATTCGGTTCTCCTGACAACTTCAAAAATGAAGAATTACTCTTCGACATCGCTCCCTTTCGAAGTGGTTATCATGCATTACTTGGAAGAACGGCTTTCGCTCGCTTCAACGCAGTACCGCACTACGCCTACCTTAAACTCAAGATGCCCGGTCCACGTGGCGTCATCACTATTAGCGGAAACACAGAGCGTTCCTTACGTGCGGCAGAGTATATGGCGGCTCTAGCAGCCGGACACTAAGCGTCCTCTCCTATCAGAATGCATGATCAGTCATTAAGACCAAGGACATGGTTAGACGAGTCCGGTGCACCACCGTCGGTAACAGCCAAGATAAACCTGAGCTAGGTGTTATACATATACCCCCATGGATGGTACCAGGGGCTGCAAACATGTAATAAAGCCCACAATTCCGCTTGACCTTATTAACATGCCAATGTCTCACATTTCTACTATCCATTGAGAATAACCAACTTTTCGCGCGCTTACGCCATATTATTTTACATGAGTTTTCCTTTTTACAGACACCATCCGTGCGACACCCTTCCAGGATACGGCACAACAGAGACAAAGGTGTAGACGTGCAGCAGGGCCCCGCTCAAAGGTTTCTCTTTAGATTAAACCCTGTGTAAACCTTCTTTACTGTCTCTTGTTGCTCGACATCCCACGGGTATTCAATACACCCACAGGGGATACTAGCATTATTGGCATTTTGCCATGACAGTTTAATGCGCGTACCTGGAAATACAAGGTTCATAACCGAGGGCATTACTCAGCCCAGTATATGTTATAAAGTACGAATACCTTCGGGAGTGTCAGGACCCCGACTCAATGCCACATCGATCTAGCATGTAACACCTCGTATCACTTTGCGGCCTCATGCACGGTATTCCCACGGGTGTCGTCTTATCTTTGCCCGGGACCGTTTGCGGGTTTTGGCACACGTATATAATAGTGTCGCTAGCATACATATGATAAGGAGCCCGGGCTGACATGGCTAGTCGTGAACCCAAAGTGGCACAAACTTACAGGGACAAGCATCCATGACCCAGCATCGAACGTGTCGGTCATCAGCGAGTGAATCCGAGCTGTAGCGCTGGGCTAGTAGGACTCTGGTAAACCGGGCTGTAGTGGGCTAACAGGACTCCAGTATCCATCGCGTGACATTTCCCCGAAGGGACAGACATAGGAACGAAGAAGGACACATGCCAGCCAGCCTAAGTGTTCCGGAGTAGTAGCAAGCTACCATGGCTCAATGGAAGCACTAGGAGACATTTCCCGGTAAGAGAGGCTACTAAGGATAAACAACTAGATAGTCAGATCCCACACATACCAAGCATTTCACTCATACACACAATACGCTCGATATGTGCAAATAGAACAAGGCATCACAACATGACTCTACAACACAAGTACTTTATTTAAAGGCTCAGAGAGCCATAAATATCATACACACAAGTATGGGTCACATGACCCAGCATTCAAGTCATACACACATACAAGCCAACAGCGGAAGTAACTTGTCTGAGTAAAGACAACTAGTAAAATAAAAGAGGCTTGGGTAAGCCTAGCTATACTACATGGTCCTTCACAAGCTCAAGATCACCACCTGGGCCTCAGTCTACTCATCGATGTCAACGTCTACGAAGAACCCGTCGGAAGGGGTTGTAGCATCTTCTGTAAAATGTAAATTAAAGCAACATGAGTATAAAGGTACTCAGCAAGACTTACATCAGACCCTACATACATGCACATTATCAAGAAGGGTTGGTGGGGTTATTGCAGCAAGCCAGCTTTGACTCTTGGCTAAGCTATCCTACGAGACTCCAACTTGAAATGCCTTGCGCACTCGAGTCCACTACTCACCACTTCAATACACCACCGAGGATCCACCTCCGTCATCCTACGGAAGAGCCATCCTCGGCACTCACGCTTATCTTGAGGCTTTTAGTAGTATCCATTTACTTGTCTATGAACTATATAGGCAACCAAGTAGTCCTTTACCGCGAACGCGGCTATTCGAATAGATGATGTTAACCCTGCAGGGGTGTACTTCTTCATACACGCTCTCACCACTTACCGCCGTTTACACGACATGTACTCGGCAACCTTCAAGCGGAAGCCCAACGTGGGTGTCGGCCACGACCTACCTAAACACCTAAGTCTCTAGTCCAGGTTTATCACCTATTCAGGTTCCATCCGCAGGGAGTCCGGCCGAGGTTTCCACATACGGCCCCGAACGATGTGTACAGGGTTTCGAGACACCTAACGGGTGCCCGGTGTACCCGGCCACGTACCTACCGCATCACAGCCCACCCCACGGGTCAGCGCTGTCCACGGCCTCCAGTAAGCTACAAACACCATAAACTACTTGCAACTCCTGGACAGAGGACTAGGGTGAATAAGCAGCCGAGAGGGTCCATTGGTTTTGGGCCCAATGCATGGTAGTAGCTGAATCTTAAATCACACATACATATCTCAGTGGTTAAGGACGGCTTCAGTGAAACAACCCACCATGTACTCCTACATGGCCTCTCATCGATACCTTTACCAAATCGTGTTCAAGACATCACTCTCATTACCGGCATGATCATTTCACTCTAGCCCATCACCCAGATGAACCATACCTGACACGACTCTAAGCATAGCAGGCATAGAAAGGTAGGAACAACACATACACATGGCTCAATCAACTCCTACACATGCTAGTGGGTTTCATCTAGTTACTGTGGCAATGACAGGTCATGCAGAGGAAGTGGGTTCAACTACCGTAGCACACAGCAGCTTGAATCGCGTTGTCTTAATGAAGTAAAAGAGAGCAGAAGCAAGAACATGGGATTGTATCGATATGATCAAATGGTTGGTTGCTTGCCTCATGGGTCAGTGCACTGATATTGTTCTTCGTTGGGGTAATCACGGTACTCCTCGGGGACAGAACCTGCCGTAGAGAGCACCGATACACAAACATCACCAAACAATATGCAACAATATGATGCATGCATGAGACATGGCAAAATGAGTGTATTGGGCTAATGCAACTAAGACCAGATGGGTTTGAACCATTTTGAACCAAAGATTCAAGTTTCAAACTCATAAATGGCCCTTTTAAGTGCTTTATCTAGTTCTGTACTAAACAGCAGGTTAAATTGTTTAAACATGCATGAAACCAGTACAGATGGATAGATTGGATTTTTCTGATCATTTTTCATATATAACACTTTGCATTTGGAGCTACAGATTAATTTCTATGATTTTTTGAAGTTTGTGGTATTTCCTGGAATTTCCTATGTAGAAATAATTCCAGTAAATAAATTACTACGTCAGCATTACGTCAGGATGACGTCAGTGGTCAACGGAACAGTCCAGGTTAAACCTGACTAGTGGCTCCCGCGTGTCAGCGTAATTAGTTTAAGTAAATATTAGTTAATACTAATCCTAATTAGTTAACAGGGCTGGGCCCCACCTGTCATTGACCCAGGGGGTTAAACTGGGCCCACCCAGTCAAGTCAACGGGGTCAAACCCACCGGCGTTTAGCCGCCGGCGAGGTCAGATGGGGCGGCGAGAGTGTATTAGTGCGTTCCAGCGACCAAATGAGCCGCGGAGGGCATCTACGCGTAGCTGGGAGCAAGCCGCATTGCTTGGTGGTGGTGGTTGAGCTCGGGGAGGCCGGAAACGGCGCCGGCGATGACCTTGGCGGTCGCCGGAGTTCGGGTGAGGTTGAACCCGAGGCTACGGGGCTCAGCGAGGCGCGTGGAGTGGCGCGTTGGGCGTCTGTGAGTGCGGTGAGTGCGTTGGACACGGTGGTGTGGCCGGTGGGTGGCCGGAGTCACGTCGGCGACGAGCTCGGCGGCGGCGCGTGCAGTGAAGCTTCATGTGCTCGCTGTGGTGCACGAGAGCGAGAAAGGAAAGGGGGAGAAGGTAGCTGGGCTCACGGCGGTCTCGAGGAAGCAGACGGCACGGTCGGGGACAAGCTGGTGCGGCGGCGACGGCGAAAGGGATCTCCGGCAATGGTGGGGCTGGACGAGGTTGGTGAGAGCCCTCGGGGCAAGCGAGCGCTCGGGGCTCGGCTTTCTCGAAGGAGAGGAGGGCGGCGGAGCTCCTGGACACGGTGGCACAGCGCAGGGACGACGGAGAGCACGGGCTTCATGATGGTGCGGGCGCGGCAGCATCGGCCATGGTGCAGGAGAGTGAGGGACAGAGCCAAGAGAGCGAGTGAGGTGTCCAGGGGGTTCGGGGCACGACGTGGAGGTCATACCGACCAGCAGGGCGGTGAGGGGAGGAAGCAGGGCGGCGGGCATCTGCGTGGAGCGTGCTAGAGCCGCCGTCGAGCATCTGCCTACCTGTCTAGCCAAGTCAAGCAGCTCGCTTGAGCGGCTGCTGGGCTGGGCCGGCTAGGTGGGCCGGCTGGTGGGCTGCCAGGTCAGTTCCCTCTCTCTCTCTCTTTTATTTATGTTTTCTATTTCTTCTGTAACTTTGTGGACTTTCTAAAAATACCTAGGCAACTCCAAAAATCCCCAAACTGCTCATGCCCACTGTTTATAATATAAACAACATGGAACATTTTAGTTTAGGATTATTATGACATTTAAAATATTTTATAAATTTTAAATGTCCAAATTCAAATACTTATGATTTAATTCAAAGACCTTAGGATGACCTAGAAAATTGTGCACCACTTTTGGCAGAGGTTCTGAACCAAAAGAAACATGATTGACATTTTGGAAGGGCATTTCAGGTTCATTGAAATTATTTGTAGTAAACCCTTGTTGGATTCAGAGGGGGCTGGGGGTTCTTTCATCCCCATTTCAAGTTTCTGTTGAATGGAATAGACATGATGCAACACTCTAATGCATGAACTAGCTAGGGTGTGACAACTCACCCCCACTCAGAAAAATCTCGTCCCGAGATTTAGGTTCCTCTGGGAAGAAGGCGGGATACTCAAGTCGAAGACGATCCTCCCTTTCCCAAGTTGCTTCTTTCTCAGAATGGTGCGACCATTGAACCTTGAGAAACTTGATATTATGACGTCGAGTGGTACGCTCGGCTTGATCGAGGATACGAACGGGGTACTCTCGATACGTGAGATTATCTTGAAGATCAAGCGTTTCGTGGTCCACTCCACAGATAGGATCCGAGAAGCAACGCCTGAGTTGAGAAACGTGGAAGACGTCGTGGACTCTGGAAAGATGCGGATGTAGTTCCAATTGGTAGGCAACTTCTCCTTGTTTAGCGAGAATGCGAAAGGGTCCAATGTAGCGAGGAGCCAATTTGCCTTTGATACCGAAATGATGGGTTCCCTTCAGAGGAGTAACCCGAAGGTAAGCCTTCTCGTCAACCTCAAAAGTCATAGCCTTATGTTTTCGGTCATATTGACTCTTTTGACGAGATTGGGCTGTTTTCAACTTTTCACGAACGATGCGAACTTGCTCTCCTGCTTCCTGGATCATATCCGGGCCAAAGAATTGTCTTTCCCCGGTTTCTGACCAGTTAAGAGGCGTTCGACACCTTCGTCCATAGAGAACTTCAAAAGGGGCTTTACCCAAGCTAGATTGATAGCTGTTGTTATAAGCAAATTCGGCAAATGGAAGGCATTTCTCCCAATCCATTCCAAATGAGATAACAGAAGCTCGAAGCATGTCTTCTAGAATCTGGTTGACGCGTTCTACTTGACCACTTGATTGAGGGTGAAAAGCGGTGCTAAAGGAAAGGCGGGTTCCCATAGCATTTTGGAAACTTTCCCAAAATCGAGAGGTGAAGAGACTTCCTCGATCCGAGTTAATTTCCAGTGGAACACCATGGAGGGACACTATTCGGGAGATATACAAGTCTGCTAGCTGACTAGTGGTTATACTCTCGCGAATAGGTAGGAAATGGGCCACTTTGGAAAGACGATCGACAACGACGAAGATAGCATTATTCCCTCTCTTGGTCCTGGGAAAACCGGTGATGAAATCCATACCAATTTTATCCCACTTCCATTCAGGAATAGCTAAGGGTTGAAGGGTGCCAGCAGGCCGTTGGTGCTCTGCTTTAACCCGACGACAGACATCGCAGTTAGCAATATATTGAGCAATTTCTCTCTTCATCCTAGTCCACCAGAACCTCTCGCGTAGGTCCTGATACATCTTAGTGCTACCAGGATGAATGGTGAGAGGAGATTCATGAGCTTCCTTAAGGATCAATCGCCTCAGGTTTTGCATTTTGGGAACCACTAGATGGTTCCCGAAGTATACGACTCCTTGATCATCAATGGAGAAACAATTTGCAACTCCTTTCTTGATGTTTCTTTTGATGCGGGAAATCCCCGGATCTACCTTCTGAGCTTTGATGATCTGATCCGTAAGGGTAGTTTTCACCACCAAGGTGGAATGAAATCCTTGAGGAACAATGTGAAGGTTAAGCTTCCAAAATTCCTCATGGAGAAGCGGTTGACTTTGTTGTAACATCAGATTGTTACAATAAGATTTACGACTTAGTGCATTAGCCATGACATTGGCTTTTCCTGGGGTGTAAGTTATCCCTAAGTCGAAATTTGTGATCAACTCGACCCAACGTCTTTGCCAGAGATTCAAATCCGGTTGGGTGAATATGTACTTCAGACTTTGGTGATCGGTGAAGATTTCGCAACGATTACCGAGGAGGTAATGTCGCCAGGTTTTAAGTGCATGGACTATAGCAGCAAGCTCTAGATCATGAGTAGGATAATTTTCCTCATGTGGGTGCAATTGCCGTGAAGCATAAGCAATTACGTGACGATCTTGCATAAGGATGCAACCTAGTCCTTGTCGCGAGGCGCCGCAATAGATAACAAAGTCCTTAGAGAAATCTGGTGGTACCAGTACGGGAGCAGATGTCAGGTGTCTTTTCAGTTCCTGAAAGCTGTGCTCACATTGTGGGGTCCACTCGAACTTTTTATCTTTCTTGAGGAGTTCAGTTAGAGGTTTAGCAACTTTGGAGAAGTTCTCGACAAAGCGGCGACAATAGCTCGCTAAGCCAAGTAAACTCCGAACATGCTTAACTGATTCAGGTGGAGTCCAATTAAGGACGGCTTGAACTCGCTCGGGATTGACAGCAATACCCTTACCAGAAATTACATGTCCTAGATAGGTCACTTCTGGCAACCAAAATTCGCATTTAGAAAATTTGGCATAAAGGCGATGCTCTCGAAGTTTCATTAACACTAGCCTTAGATGCTCGGCATGTTCTTCCTCGTTCTTGGAGTAGATGAGTATATCATTGAGGTAAACCACGACGAACTTATCCAAATACTCCATGAAGATTGAGTTCATTAAGCGAGAGAAGGTGGCTGGAGCGTTGGTTAAAGGAAGGACATGACAGTGTACTCGTATTGGCCATAACGAGTAACAAAGGCCGTTTTAGGAATGTCCCCGTTCCTGATTTTGATTTGATGGTAGCCCAACCTCAAATCCATTTTGGAGAAGACTGAGGATCCGGCGAGCTGATCATACAGATTGTTGATCCTGGGGAGCGGATACTTGTTCTTGATTGTGACCAGGTTGACTGGTCAATAATCTACAACCATCCGATCGGTACCATCCTTCTTCTTGACGAAGAGGACGGGACAAGCCCATGGAGATGAACTAGGACGGATGAAACCCTTTTTCAAGGACTCGTCGAGTTGTTTCTTAAGCTCGGCTAGTTCTAGTGGTGCCATCTTATAGGTTCTTCTAGAAATTGGAACAGTTCCTGGAATGAGATCTATCACGAACTTGACATCTTTGTCAGGTGGAACACCTGGCAATTCTTCTAGAAAGACATCCGGAAAGTTACGGACTACCGAAACGTCTTCGAGGTCTGGCAAAGGACTGGCATTAAGAGAATATAGCTGCCGCTTGGCTACTCGGGTCAAGACATTGACTATCTTTCCCGAAGGATGTGTGAGTTGAACAGTCCTAGAGAAGCAATCAATCTTGGCATGATGGGCTGACATCCAGTCCATACCCAAGATGATATTAATATTCGAAGATTTGAGAGCTATCAAAGATGTGAGAAAAACAAGTCTGTCGACTTGAATTTCATTCCCATGGCTTACTCTAGAGGTTTGCCATCTAGAACCAGGAGTAGAAATTTCCATGGTGGAAGGCATGTCACAGAATGTGGTGTTATGCAGACGAGCATAGTTTTCGGATATGAATGAATGAGATGCTCTAGTATCGAAAAGAACAGATGTCGGGTGGCAATTAACAAGGAGCGTACCGAGAACGACGTTGGGATCCTCCTGAGCCTCTTCAGCAGAGATATAGTTGACATGGCCACGTACAACGGTGGCCGGCTTGGCGTAGAACACTTTCCCTGTTGGCTTGCCACGGCCAATAGCCTTTCCAGACTGGCTGGGGTTGGTCTGGGGACACTCGCGCATGTAGTGGCCCAATTCCCCACACTTGAAGCATGTCACGGAGCTGATGCGTGGAGGAGCATTGTTGGTTGGACCACCATAGGGCTTGGCTGGTGCATATTGTTGAGCTGGGCGAGGCGCCTGATAGGATGGCCTCGGTGTGAACCTGGGTGGCAAGGCAGTGTTAGGCACCCACACCCGATGCTTCTGTGGTCCAGCACCGGATGAGGAACCCATGTCACGGCCATGCTTGCGTGTTGCTTCATAATCAGTCTGACCAGACTCAGCACTGATGGCCTTGTTTACAAGCTTCTGAAAAGATGTGCACTCATGCAGACGGAGGTCACGGCGAAGCTCAGGGCTAAGTCCCTTGCGGAACCTTGCCTGCTTCTTGGCATCGGTGGAAACTTCCTCAGTTGCATAACGTGCTCGGTTACCGAACTCCCTGCTGTATGCATCCATAGAGAGTCTACCTTGAGTGAAACTGCAGAACTCCTCACGTTTACGGTCCATAAGACCCTCCGGAATGTGATGTTCACGAAAAGCCTCGCTGAATTCAGCCCAAGTAGTGACCTGGCTCGCTGGGCGCATGGCTCCATAGTTCTCCCACCAAAGACTGGCGGGGCCTTCAAGATGATATGCAGCAAATGTGACCTTATCAGCCTCAGCGACGAGTGCAGAGCGTAGCTTGTGAGTAATACTGCGAAGCCAGTCATCGGAGTCAAGAGGCTCAACGGAGTGGTGGAAGGTGGGTGGATGTAACTTGATGAAGTCGCTGAGCGACACCAAGTTATTCCTCTGATGCTGCGCTGTGTTCTGCTCGATGCGCTCCAATAAACGGTTGGTCTCCCGCTTGTTTCTTTCAGCCTCCAGCATAACCTCGGCCAGAGAAGGAGGGTGAGGCAGGTTTGCATTCCTGACTTCACTGCCTTCGGCCTGCTCCTGGGAAGCAGGGTTGTTGCGTGTGTTGACCATCCTAGGAAAACAAGACTATGATTTAGTCCAGGATGATAAGATTCTGACATAGAAATGTAGAATGTAAGGAATAACTCGGAATGCAAGATGATCATCCGTATGACATGGTAAATACAGAAACTGCTACATTTATTCCATCGTCATACACACCATACAAGGTTTAGTACAAGACCAAACGGAGTACAACTGCGGTGAAAGGAAGATTACATCTCATCGGAGGCATCCCAAGCTCCTATACATTATTTTTCTACACCTCCGGAAAGTGGTACGCACTAAGTCATATCCCACGAGTCATGCAGGACGGTGGACGATATAACTATTACAATACTAGTGATACTACTACTAACTCAGACAGCTCCGTAGTAGTCCTCATAGAAGTCACCTCCATAGCCTGGAAGCTAAACATGATCATCCGGAAACAGACGGTCCCGTGGAGCTTGTGGACCATAGGGGCTAGGATGAGGTCTTGAACCAACAAACGGTGGCCCACGGGGACCAAGGGGTGGGGTGATGCCTCCCACATCATGCCAATCCATCATGTCTGGCAGAGCAGATCTCACAGGTTATAGATCCCTTGTATCCATATATCGAGCTTGCACAGCCAGTGCAAACCGAGTCAAAGTGGCCCAATGATCAGCACGGGTATTGAAAAGCTCCAGTCTCAAGGCCCGATTTTCACGGTCCTTGTCCTCAAGCAACTGTGCAGTGGTGCGGGTTAGTGAGTCCTCCTGCGTGGAGTCAGCATAGATAGCCTAGAGATACCCTTGTGCTCCCGGGAGTGAAGCTGGCATATATCGGAAGTCGGTGTTCCGAAGCAGGCCAGTCCTGACTCGCATGATGGTCATCATAGAGTAGGCAGCATCCTGCACAACCATCTCAATAGTAACCCCGAGTCCATAGGAACAGTGGAGGGGCTCGGTAGATCCAGGATAAGAAGGAAATATCCTAACAGTGCAGAAATATTGGCTTTGATTAAAGTCTCGGAATTGCTCTTCGACCGTGTACTCGGGATACCAACGGTAGCCAGCCTCGGTCATTACCCGGACCAACATGGCAGTATGACCGGGTACATTGAGGCATCGAGTCAAGAAAACCACTTGATTCTGAGGGCGGGAAGCCATCTGGAACATGATATAATACAAAGGCATTAGAATTTCTAGCAGAATTTGGACAGCATAACGGCTGTAAATGCTCAAAAGGATTTTGAGACATTTTGCAAAGAATTGCATAGACACTCAACAACATCATATCAAGGTTCTGGGTCCATCTTAGCAACATAATGGGGTAGTAGAACTGAACTAGGCTTGTATCCAACAAACCTATAAGGTACTACTGATTAGTAACACGTGAACCTGATAGAGAGAAGAGATCCTAATTCCTTAACCCCCGGTGGAAGAATAGACTGACTCAGATCAGCATGCCATGAGGAAAGGAGTAAAAAGAGCCTTACGTTCCATCCCACAATCAATTCCACTACATATAACTAAAGCATTTCTAGACTCAACATCGACCAGTTTGGCTTGGAGAACCTACAGGCAATCCGGCTCTGATGCCAACTCTGTCAGGACCCCGACTCAATGCCACATCGATCTAGCATGCAACACCTCATATCAATTTGCGGCCTCACGTATGGTATTCCCACGGGTGTCATCTTACCTTTGCCCGGGAACGTTTGCGCCTTTTGGCACACGTATATGATAGTGTCGCTAGCATCCATATGATAAGGAGCCCGGGCTGACATGGCTAGTCGTGAACCCAATGTGGCACAAACTTACAGGGACAGGCATCCATGACCCAGCATCCAACGTGTAGGTCATCAGCGAGTGAATCCGGGCTGTAGCACTGGGCTAGCAGGACTCCGGTAAACCAGGCTGTAGCGGGCTAACAGGACTCCGGTATCCATCGCGTGACATTTCCCCGAAGGGACAGACACAGGAACGAAGAAGGACACATGCCGGCCAGCCTAAGTGTTCCGGAGCAGTAGCAAGCTACCATGGCTCAGTGGAAGCACTAGGAGACATTTCCCGGAAAGAGAGGCTACTAAGGATAAACAACTAGATAGTCAGATCCCACACATACCAACCATTTCAATCATACACACAATATGCTCGATATGTGCAAATACAACAAGGCATCACAACATGACTCTACAACACAAGTACTTTATTTAAAGGCTCAGAGAGCCATACATATCATACACACAAGTACGGGTCACATGACCCATCATTCAAGTCATACACACATACAAGCCAACAGCGGAGTAACTTGTCTGAGTACAAACAACTAGTAAAATAAAAGAGGCTTGGGTAAGCCTAGCTATACTACATGGTCCTTCACAAGCTCAGGATCACCACCTGGGCCTCAGTCTACTCATCGATGTCAACGTCTACGAAGAACCCATCAGAATGGGTTGTAGCATCTTCTGTAAAATGTAAATTAAAGCAACATGAGTACAAAGGTACTCAGCAAGACTTACACCAGACCCTACATACATGCACATTATCAAGAAGGGTTGGTGGGGTTATTGCAGCAAGCCAGCTTTGACTCTTGGCTAAGCTATCCTACGAGACTCCAACTTTAAATGGTTTAGCACACTCGAGTCCACTACTCACCACTTCAATACACCACCGAGGATCCACCTCTGTCATCCTACGGAAGAGCCATCCTCGGCACTCACGCTTATCTTGAGGCTTTTAGTAGTATCCATTTACTTGTCTATGAACTGTATAGGCAACCAAGTAGTCCTTTACCACGGACGCGGCTATTCGAATAGATGATGTTAACCCTGCAGGGGTGTACTTCTTCATACACGCTCTCACCACTTACCGTCGTTTACACGACATGTACTCGGCAACCTTCAAGCGGAAGCCCAACGTGGGTGTCAGCCACGACCTACCTAAACACCTAAGTCTCTAGTCCAGGTTTATCACCTATTCAGGTTCCATCCGCAGGGAGTCCGGCCGAGGTTTCCACATACGGCCCCGAACGATGTGTACAGGTTTCCGAGACACCTAACGGGTGCCCGGTGTACCCGGCCTCATACCTACCGCATCACAGCCCACCCAGCGTGTCAGCGCTGTCCACGGCCTCCAGTAAGCTACAAACACCAGAAACTACTTGCAACTCCTAGACAGAGGACTAAGGTGAATAAGAAGCCAAGAGGGTCCATTGGTTTCAGGCCCAATGCATGGTAGTAGCTGAATCTTAAATCACACATACAGATCTTAGTGCTTAAGGACGGCTTCAATGAAACAACCCACCATGTACTCCTACATGGCCTCTCATCGATACCTTTACCAAATCGTGTTCAACACATCACTCTCATTACCGGCATGATCATTTCACTCTAGCCCATCACCCAGATGAACCATACCTGACACGACTCTAAGCATAGCAGGCATAGAAAGGTAGGAACAACACATACACACATGGCTCAATCAACTCCTACACATGCTAGTGGGTTTCATCTAGTTACTGTGGCAATGACAAGTCATGCAGAGGAAATAGGTTCAACTACCATAGCACACAGCAGTTTGAATTGCGTTGTCTTAATGTAGTAAAAGAGAGCAGAAGCGTGAACATGGGATTGTATCGATATGATCAAATGGTTGGTTGCTTGCCTGATGGGTCGGTGCACTGATATTGTTCTTCATTGGGGTAATCACGGTACTCCTCGGGGACAGAACCTGCTACAGAGAGCACTAATACACAAACATCACCAAACAATATGCAACAATATGATGCATGCATGAGACATGGCAAAATGAGTGTATTGGGCTAATGCAATTAAGACCAGATGGGTTTGAACCATTTTGAACCAAAGATTCAAGTTTCAAACTCATAAATGGCCCTTTTAAGTGCTTTATCTAGTTCTGTACGAAACAGCAGGTTAAATTGTTTAAACGTGCATGAAACCAGTACAGATGGATAGATTGGGTTTTTCTGATCATTTTTCATATATAACACTTTGCATTTGGAGCTACAGATTAATTTCTATGATTTTTTGAAGTTTGTGGTATTTCCTGGAATTTCCTGTGTAGTAATAATTCCAGTAAATAAATTACTTCATCAGCATTACGTCAGCATGACGTTAGTGGTCAACGGAACAGTCCAGGTCAAACCTGACTAGTGGGTCCCACGTGTCAGTGTAATTAGTTTAACTAAATATTAGTTAATACTAATCCAAATTAGTTAACAGGGCTGGGCCCCACCTGTCATTGACCCAGGGGGTCAAACTGGGCCCACCCGGTCAAGTCAATGGGGTCAAACCCACCGGCGTTTAGCCGCCGGCGAGGCCAGACGCGGCGGTGAGAGTGCATTAGTGCGTTCCGGCGACCAAATGAGCGGCGGAGGGCATCTACGCGTAGCTGGGAGCAAGCTGCAGCGCTAGGTGGTGGTGGTTGAGCTCGGGGAGGCCGGAAACGGCGCCGGCGACGACCTTGGCGGTCGCCGGAGTTTGGGTGAGGTTGAACCCGAGGCTACGGGGCTCGGCGAGGCACGTGGAGTGGCGCGTTGGGCGCCTGTGAGTGCGGTGAGTGCGTTGGACACGGTGGTGTGGCCGGTGGGTGGCCGGAGTCACGTCAGCGATGAGCTCGGCGGCGGCGCGTGCGGTGAAGCTTCATGTGCTCGCTGTGGTGCACGAGAGCGAGAAAGGAAAGGGGGAGAAGGTAGCTGTGCTGACGGTGGTCTCGAGGAAGCAGACGGCGCGGTCAGGGACGAGCTGGTGCGGCGGCCACGGCGAAAGGGATCTCCGGCGATGGCGGGGTCGGACGAGGTCGGTGTAGAGGCCTCGGGGCAAGCGAGCGCTCGGGCCTTGGTTGTCTCGAAGGAGAGGAGGGCGGCGGAGCTCCTGGACATGGTGGCGCGGTGCAGGGACGACGGAGAGCGCGGGCTTCACGACGGTGCGGGCGCGGCAGCGTCGGCCATGGTGCGGGAGAGCGAGGGAGAGAGGCAGGAGAGCGAGTGAGGTGTCCAGGGGGTTCGGGGCACGACGTGGAGGTCATACCGACCAGCAGGGCGGCGAGGGGAAGAAGCAGGGCGGCGGGCAGCTCCGTGGCGCGCGCTGGAGCCGCCGTCGAGCACCTGCCTGCCTGCCTGGCCAAGTCAAGCAGCTCGCTGGAGCGGCTGCTGGGCTGGGTCGGCTAGGTGGGCCGGCTGGTAGGCTGCGAGGTCAGTTCCCTCTCTCTCTCTCTTTTATTTATGTTTTCTATTTCTTCTGTAACTTTGTGGACTTTCTAAAAATACCTAGGCAACTCCAAAAATCCCCAAACTGCTCATGCCCACTGTTTATAATATAAACAACATGGAACATTTTAGTTTAGTATTATTTGGACATTTAAAATATTTTATAAATTTTAAATGTCCAAATTCAAATACTTAAGATTTAATTCAAAGACCTTAGGATGACCTAGAAAATTGTGCACCACTTTTGGCAGAGGTTCTGAACCAAAACAAAAATGATGGACATTTTAGAAGGGCATTTCAGGTTCATTGAAATTATTTGTAGTAAACCCTAGTTGGATTCAGAGGGCGCTGGGGGTTCTGTCATCCCCATTTCAAGTTTCTGTTGAATGGAATAGACATGATGCAACACTCTAATGCATGAACTAGCTAGGGTGTGACAGGGAGTGTTCAGCATCGCGAGTTTGGCCTTATATGCATCAGCTCCGAATCATGTCTTTGGTCAAATGTTGGGTTTGCCCGGCTCCTGGGTTTGCTACCTGATGTTCCGCTCTATCGGCTAAGGCGGCCAAAGGAGAACTACTGCAATTGTGCCCTGGTTATTCCGGATGAGCACCTCAGTAGAGAGAGCCGAAAACTGACTGTCATGATACAGCGCGAGACTGGTCAACCACTCGAGGACTCATCGGAATCTTCCGGATTCCTCCGCATTAACGAAGGACCGTTTCCCGGTCATGTACATACGCGCCCCTATCCAGATGCACGCGGAGGTACTAGGGGCTACGTAGTAGCCCCACCGTCAAACTCCTATGGCTAAGTGAAAGTGTTAAAGCTATATAGTCCGGTTGCCTAGTTCGACGTGCGATCACCTCCTTAATGGACCAAGACATTGGATCAAGTGTGATTACGCACATTTTCGCGAACACCCCCGCATTATATGCGTGGGGGCTGAAGCAAATGACTGCTAACTTTCAGGTTATATACATACATAAACGGCCGCACAGGAGGCACTATAACACTTTCAGGCGAAAGTATAAACACAGCCTTTATAATTAAAATAGAATTGTTTTTACAGTTGAACGACTTGTCACTTGAACATGACACTCTTCGAGCACTGAGCCTCTATTAGACGGGCACCTTCTATGACCTGCTCAAAATAGTGCTTGGCTGGGTCCTGGCTTCCTGCCGGACTCTGGGTTGCAATGCTGGTGGCCCCAACACGGGCAAGAGCCATCCGTGCACCCTCTATGCACGCCGACCTCTTCATGGCATCGATTCGCGATACGGCGCCAAGGAATTGTTGCACTAAACCAAAATAACTGCCCGGCCTTTGTCCCTTCAGCCATAGATGGTCTTCTACAGACCTTATTGCAAGATCGGACAACCTATGGAGCTTGGCCATAGCGGCCATCTTCTCACTCAATGTCAGCAGACGCGTTGGAGCGCTGAATTGCGACCAGAACAGCCTTTCTATTTCATTATATTTTTGATCCTTGAAGAACTTGGTCGCATCAGCCATACTTTTTGCCAGATCCACATACGCGTCTGCAACGCTCCAAGACTGATCGAGAGGAGCGTATTTTCGATCTCCGAACTTCATTCGCAACAAATAGGGGCTTCCAGCCGCGATGTCTCCGGCCTGTCGAAACTCCTCCCGCGCAGCTCTAATTTCAGAGCGCGTCTCCTTGGCCGCATCCAGGGCCTTCTTCAAGTCCGCCGACTTCGCCTGACTCTGCTTTCAGGGAGCTCATACCGGCCGGCGGCGTCCCTCAGCTCCACAACCATTTTGGCTACTTTTCGGCGATGAGCAACCTGTTCAGCTCTTAAATCTTCGCCGCCTTTAGGGCAGCCGCATTGCTAGCCTGGGCTTGTTCCTTGGCTAGGGCAAATTCCGCCCGCAGGGCCTCCATGGTAGCAGCTCTGCCTAGAGCCAAAGCATATCATATTAACATTATGCTTCTGTTAATATTTCATAAATATATGAGGAAAAACGAGCACATACGCTGTGACTCGTCAAGCCGCTTGTTTACAAGCGTGATGTCGGCGTCCACCACATCAATCTGTCGCCTCAGTTCAGCGAATTCAGCGGTTCGGTCTACAGCCGGACCCTTAGCCACATGCGCATGAATGCAGTGAGATCATTACTTGGGAGTGTGATCCTCCATTTGCCGCCTAGGGCTGGCAACCAGAGTCTCAGGGGCTACTATCTATACGAAGCACACCTAGCGCGTGCGGTACAACCAAAAAATTACGTGTTTCGTTGCGTACCTCAAAGCTTTTGAGCAGGCTCGTAAAAGCTTCATTCAAGTCGCTTGTGGCGGATGAAATCTTCTCAAACACGGTACCCATTAACACACGGTGATCCTCTGAGAGAGCAGCTTGCTCCAGAAGGCCCGTTAGTGTGTCCGGCCGGGCGCCGGACTGTCCCGGGCCCTTCCTATTGCCCTCCGTGGGAGCCAAACATTACAGGCTCCGGGTGGCTGAAGTGTTAGCTTCTGGCCTCGACGGATCTGGAATCCTCCATGACGACACCTCAGGGTCGCCCACCCCATGGGGCGGAGAGGTAGGTGGGGTTTCACTCTCCATCATCTCCGAAAGAAGATCCCCCGAAGACGAACTCTGTTGAGAAGAGCTACTAGCCGGACTGCAAAGGATAGATCCTTGTTATTGTTCCCGGAGGAGGAAGCAATATCTTTCTATTTAAAATAACTTACAACTCGATGGTGGGCTGGCCCGTTTGCGAGCATGGTGCGGTGAGGACGCCCTCCGGGGCAGGGCCCCCTGGTGAAGTTTTCTTCCCTTGGTTAGGCACCTCCGTTTCAAAGTCTTCGGAGGCGGCCCTTTTCTTCGCGCGGGGGGAGGAAACCTTAGATTCACCTCCCCGATTATCCTCCTTCGTGGAGACGGTAGTTCCCCTGGTTTGGATGTGCAATGTGTGAAGCTCGGCTTCTCTATTCTTCCCTTAGTCTTTCAATGAGGGCACTGGACTTAGCGCACGTCTAAGCATCCTGGCTATCGCAGGATTAGGTGGGCCTTCGGGAAGTGGGGCCGGACACCTGATCCTCTCCGCCTTGTTGAGCCAATCCTGGTCGCGGATAGTTTTCAGAATAATGTTGTGATAAACATAAACGAAGTGTTCGGTTACAGGGTTACTTACTTGGGTATCAGGCGATTATAGCTCAAGCCCGCATCCTCGATGGTATCCGGACACTCTACTCGTGGTCCGAAGAATAACCTATACATCCCTTCGAGCGTCATGCCGAAGAAGTGCTGAATAGTTCGCGGACCTTCTGGGTTGAACTCCCACATCTGGAGAGGTCGACGTTTGCACGGCAGAGCCCGCCGAACTATCATTACCTAAATTATTCTGAGAAGACTGATATCCCCCTCAAGAAGCTCCCGAACGCGGCTCTGCAATGTCCGTACGTCATTAGCAGGCCCCCAGTCCAGTCCCACGTTGGCCCACGAGGCAAGTTGAGGCCGAGGGCCCGAGCGGAAGGTGGGGGCAGCCGCCCACTTTGTGCCTCGGGGAGCTGTGATGTAAAACCACCTTCGTTGCCATAAATCGGATACCTCCGGGAAGGAACCCTCTGGCCATGGGGCATCGGCGTTTCTGCTTATTGCAGTGCCTCCGCACTCTGCATGTCGTCCCTCAATCACCTTCGGCTTTACATTGAAGGTCTTGAGCCATAAGCCGAAGTGTGGGGCGATGTGGAGGAAGGCTTCGCACACGACGACAAATGACGAGATGTGAAGGATGGAATCCGGAGCTAGATCGTGGAAATCTAGCCCGTAATAGAACATGAGCCCTCTCATGAAGGGATCAAGACTAAAGCCTAAGCCTCGGAGGAAGTGGGAAACAAATACAATGCTCTCGTTGGGTTCGGGAGTGGGGATGACCTGCCCTAGAGCAGGAAGCCTGTGCTTGACATCGGCGGTAAGATATCTGGCCTCCCTGAGCTTCACAATGTCCTCCTCTGTGACAGAGGAGGCCATCCACCGGCCTTGAAGGTTGGAACCGACATGATTGAAGATCCAAAGTTCTTAAGCTTGAGCTTCTGGTGTTGGAACTCGAGATGCGGAAAGGTGTGAGCATGGGAAGAAATGGATAGGCCTTGACCCCTCTATAAAAAGGGTGAATATCAAGCGTCCTCAGCGTAACCATTTGGGACTTGCCTAAAAACAAGGAGTCATGCCAACAGGCGTGGTTGGGTTACCCACACCCGTATTGATGAGAATCCCGCGATAAGGGGGACACGATCTCTGCTTCGACAAGACTTG
Source organism: Triticum dicoccoides (assembly GCF_002162155.2). Taxonomy (NCBI): domain Eukaryota; kingdom Viridiplantae; phylum Streptophyta; class Magnoliopsida; order Poales; family Poaceae; genus Triticum; species Triticum dicoccoides. Next base: position 633,526,169 of record NC_041385.1, read on the forward strand.
CCAATAAAACCGCCTGGCAGTGCGTGTCGTGACAGGATGAGAAAAATGGTTCGTATTAAACCGGGACGCGGCGTGAGGACATGTTGTGAAAAATTGTCAGCATATTAGATTTATAAAGTATTGTGATCTCTACGGTGGTGTGTGGAATTTTTTTTGCAGAGCCGGACACGATTTAAGTGTTAGAAATCTACTTTGGAGTATTTGGAGATGGAACCCACCTTGCAATGCCGAAGACAATCTGCACGCCGGACTCATCGTCGTTGAAGCCTGGTTCAGGGGCTACTGAGGGAGTCCTGGATTAGGGGGTATCCGGATAGCCGGACTATATACTTTGGCCAGACTGTTGGGCTATGAAGATACAAGATTGAAGACTTTGTCCCGTGTCCGGATGGGACTCTCCTTCGCGTGGAAGGCAAGCTTGGCGATTCGGATGTTAGATCCCCTTCTCTGTAACCAACTCTGTGTAACCCTACACTACAAAAAAAGACACATCCGCGACATTTTGGGCCGAACGAATTTTTTCCTGTCATACATATGACACTTTTATGACGATAATTGTGACAAAACCCGGTATGATCATAGATGTGGTGGGCTCCTACTTCTATGAAAAAAAATCATGACAGAAAATGGGCTTTTTGTCCTGGGCAGGCCGGAGATGCAGCTGCACGACATTCTTTGGGCTATCCGTGACGGAAAAACCCGTGGTAGAAGCGAGGGCGAGGAAAATTTCGGGGAGTTCTCGGTTACGGTGGGAGGTCGGGGGACGAGAGATGCACGTTTCTCTACACGTACGTGCGTGTGTGCGAGGCGTTGGCTCTAACTGAACCCGAGCGAGGCGTTGGGATCTATCTGAACCCGAGCGATTGCACTGGAGGCTACGCGTTACTGCACCCGAGCGATCGATCGATGGCTGTTAACTGAACCTCATCGAGCGATTCCTTCGCTACTACTGCTAACTGAAGTCGATCGATGTTGCCTCTGGGATGAACAGTGAGCG
>NC_041385.1:633527507-633531255 GCF_002162155.2 Triticum dicoccoides
TCTAACACAAGTCCGTTTCGTCCGTTTTGCAGTACACCACACCCCTCTTGATCAACAGGACCCCCGTCTCGACCGTAGCGCTCTAACACAAGTCCGTTTTGTTTGTTTTGTGGTACGCCACACCCCTCCCGATCAACAGGACCCCCGTTTCGACCGTAGGAGGTCTGTTTCCTCCGTTTTGTGGTACGCCACACCCCTCCCGATGAACAGGATCCCGTTTCGAACATGGCTGGTTGAACACAAGGTTGTTTCCTCCGTTCTGTGGTACGCCAGGCCTCGTTTCCATCGCATGTTCCGTCCAAGCCCTCCCGAGGAACACGACGACGCATTCTGTTCCGACCTAGCCGGTTGGCTCCCACGCGTTCCATTGCCTCCCGATGAACATGACACATTCCGTTGCCTCCCCATGAACACAACGACAACGCTGTTTCTCCGTTCCGACCCAGCCATGTACACGAGCCCTGGCCGTACGTATACACGAGTAGGCGTTTGAGACCCCGCCCGTATGTACGTACGTGGCCGTATTTTCTTTCTTGCACCCTAGCCGATGTACGTACGTGTACATGCTGTGTGTGCGCCTCTACTATGACACGTGCGCGTCTCTACTACGACACGTGCGCGCCTCTACATCGACCAGTATGTACGTACACATTTGCGACCAGAATGACAACGCTACGTACGCTTCGAGCAGGTGGGTTTCCACTGTCAGGCACTTCCTTGCGTGCGAAGATGTAGCTGGTGGGTCCCAGCAGTCAGGGGGGCGAATCGTTTTTTTTTGCCCGGACGAACTTCCTTGCGTAAGAAGATGTAGCTGGTGGGTCCCAGCAGTCAGGGGGGCGAATCATTTTTTTTTTGCCCAAACGCACTTCCTTGCGTGCGAAGATGTAACTGGTGGGTCCCAGTAGTCAGGGGGAAACGTATTTTTTCCGCAAAATATGGTGGCCCGTCCAGTGGGTCCCTACTCTCAGGTGGAGGAATCATTATTTTCTGCGTAATAAGGAGGCACTTCCTTGCTGCGGCCGTGGACCCAACTGTCAGCCTCTCCACGTACAGTCCATGTCCGATGGAAGTCATTCCTTGACCACGTTGACCACGCCGCGCCGAGAGCACCACGGTGGTAGACAACGGCAAGGCCTAGGAAGGGGACGACTCGGAGCCGGGGAATACGCAGCAGTGGATGCCCACGCGAAGAGGAGTACGAGGGTTCACTGGTTCGGCTGCGGTGTGAGGCTCGTCGCAGAATAACAGGGGGTGTGGGTGAGTAGAGGGATGGCCTAGCCAGCAGTGGGAGTAGTAGGGGGCGGTGAGGCCTCCGCGGCATCACAGCCGGCCACGGGAGGCAGGAGCAGGCGGCACGACCGGCGCTACTTTGGGCGGCTGGAGAAAGAAGACCAGAGGTTGAAGAAGCACTATGGCTGTCTGATGGACATTATACGGTCACTGGAGTATTAACTAAGTTGACAAAGCCCTCCGTCCCCGTCAACTTAGTAGTCCCACAAGTCAGCCACCCACTATGGTGGGTCCCAGCTAGCAGGGGATATTCATTTTTTTGTGCGTAATAAGGAGACACTTCCTTGCATGCGATAGCTGGTGGGTCTGACCTGTCAGCGGGGGGCACATTTTTTTCGTGAAATACAAAAGCCCTTTCGGTGGGTCCCAGATGTCAGGTGGAGGAATCATTATTTTGCGCGTAATAAGGAGGCATTTCCTTGTGTGCGGCCGTGGACCCAGCTGTCAGCCTGTCCACACACAGTCTACTTCCGATGATGTCATTTGTTGACCACGTTGACCACGCCGCGCCGAGCGCATCCAAGGTTGTGGACGACGGCGAGGCCCCGGACAGCAATGAGCCGGAGATGGGAAGAAGCAGGAGTAGAGTCGCAGATGGAGAGGTGTATGAGGGTTAACTGGTTCTAGTGCAGTGTGGTTCGGCAGTCGCTGGAGAAGAACGGGAGGTGTGGAGGGGTGGAGGGATGGCCTGGCCAGTGGTGGAGTAGCGCTTCATAGCGAAGCGTGCTAAGCATAGCTGCTAGCAGCAGGAGGTGGGAGGTGGTCCCGGCAGTGCTGGAGGAAGAAGACGAGAGATTGAAGATGGATGCCGGCCGTTGGATGTAAATCCAACGGCTAACATGTCAGAATCATTTGTTGACTAAATTGAAAATGACTTGCGTTGGTTTCGACCTATTAGCCCACATTTCAGCCTCCAAAAATGTGGCATGTATTCAACCCCTTTTTTTAGAATTTACAATCTTTTTTTTCCGCGGCAGAATTTACAGTCAATTTGATATTATTATTTTTGAATTACAGCCATTAGCTGGGCTGGGTGAACAAGTTATGTAGCATCCATGCGGCCCATTTATTTTATTTCCTAAAAAGTTACAGGCCATTTGCACTTTCTCGAAATTCACGATTTTGCTGGGCTGATTCTAATTATAATGTTGGGTTGGGCCCGCAATGTTATTAAAAAATAAAAAAGGGGCTGAGCATTTTGTTATAAATATATTTAAATAATAAGTGATATTATTACATTCGCCCTTAAATCTTACCAAGCTTTTGTACACAATCACTAGGATTTTCGTGCCAAAACAATCCAGGATTTTATTGTTAAGAAATTATTTTTATAAGTTAATAAGATGTGGGATATTGTTTTCTTACATATGTAAGTATCTGTTAAATATATGATGACAATAAAAATAATATATAATAACATATAAAATAATTTAAATATATATAATATAGTTATAAGGTAATTATAAGTTGGACCTGGCGTTCCTATTCTTATTTAGAAAAATAGAACAAACCTCTGCGTTTTCTTCAAAAACAAGCAAGATGCCCGTGTGTTGTACGTAATCTCAAGATGCATTTGTATGACTTGTTTATCTTGTGAGAGAAAAGGATGAACAAGGGAAGGCCTTATTTGCAAATGTGGAGAGGTGTGTGGGTACCTTTTTGCAAAATTGCCATAGTTTCCTTCCAATCCGTCAGATATAAATCGGACGACCTATATTGCAGGATGGCAGGCACACCATCATCACCAACTCTGTTTTTAATAAGAGTTGAGAAATACATAAATTGGGCTGCCGATATTCAGGAAAAATAAAACCTCGGATGGGAGGTCCATAGGCCAGTCGATACATGACGGCCCTCAAGAAAATACAAACCGGCCTATGGACCTCCCATCCGAGGTCGTGGGCTGCGCATGTTAAATATGAAAGCCTAGACGGGGCAGCCCAAAACCATGTCCAACACTTGCCAAATCTTCGTCCCTTGTTTTCTCTATATTTCGCACACTCGACATTGTGTGGGCATTTTGACTGTGCATCATATGAAGATGTGCTATGCATGAATATTGATCAGCATGATGTTAACTGGCTGGTAGTTCCATTTTCGACCATGAATAAAACTTCCAACATGATGTTAACCCTGTTTCAAAAGGCTGTGTTAATATAAATGCTCTTCCTCTGAAAGTTGCAGTTTCTTATCTGAAACTGAACTTGCAGTTTCTTATCTGAAACTGAAACTTGCAGTTTCTTCACTGAGAATCACATTGTCTGCACTTTTATACTCCTATGAAACTACATTTTTTAAGTGCTAAAAATAGATCTCTAGAATTCATAAAATACTTCATATGCTCAATACTACAAATCTGAAATTCAAAAGACATTCATATCTCAAAGTACTCTCAAAATACACAACACAAAACATAATTCACAACTTGCAAATACTGACAACCCTAAGCTCCTCCTGA
>NC_041385.1:633531612-633691430 GCF_002162155.2 Triticum dicoccoides
TCCTATTCCTCGGCGGCAAACAGCCGCCCCGTGAGACAATATGAACGGCGAGGGAGACGATGGCGGGGAAGCGTCATTGAGCCAACTACTTTTCTCCTCTTGCAGTTGGGTTCGGTCGACGAAGACTCCACCGGCTCACTCTGGCAGGACACCCACACAAACGGCACCCTGTAGATGCTCGATCCTTCAGTCTCTGGTAGATGCTCCATTTGGGATCAATACTCCCACCACCGCTCCCTCACGATCGGATTCGGTGAATCTGTTTGCTCCATGGCCAAGAGAGTAGCTCTATGTACTCCGGCGCGACTCCCTCCGGGAGTATCGCCACCTTTTCGCTCGGTTGCGGATATTTGGCCATGGATGTCGTCGTCCCCACTAACCCTAACCCTCCTCCCAAATCCATGGCGTCCCAAATCTCCATGATCGGCAGTGAGTACAAGGTTAGAACCATCACCGGCGATGAGTTCGACGTAATCTACACCCGTTCTTCTGTGACGGTGAAGGATTCCTTTCTCGCTTCAAACGCATGTTCGAAGACTCAGATGATGAGTGGGTCGTTGGGCTAGATGTTGAGTACACCACAGTCCTGGGACGAGAGAGGGATCTAAAGGATGAAGAGAGGAAGAAGCCAGCCATGATCCAGGTTTGCGTGCATGACTTATGCTTGGTCTACCATATATGCCGTGCTGACGTTGAATGCCTGTATTTTAAGGACTTCCTCAAGAGCAACCTAGTCAAATTCGTTACTGTAGACTTTGGTAACGACAAAGAATTCCTGGGTCAGATAGACCTCGTTGTAGGCAACACCTTCGACCTCCAGAAGAATCGGCTGGTGTCCTCTCGTCAGCCTTCAATGCTGACCCTGGCAGGAGCCATGGTTCACCCTTCGTATGGTAAATTGGAGAAACCTCCATACACGTTTCATCGTTATGCATGGCAGCGGAATGTACTAGATATAGACCACATCCACTATGCTGCAATGGATGGATACCTTTGCTTCAATATCTACAAGGGTTGGATGAAGAGCAACATCCAAGTGTGCGGTTCAAGCAAAGAAGTATCGGCCAAGAGGAAGATAGACAAGAACGAAGTCGAGGACGTGGACGAGGACTCCGAGTAAGGTGGCAGTGTCGTTGCTCATGGTGGTTCTAAACTTCTAATGCAGTGTCTATCGGAATAGTTGCAAAGTTTAATTTCAGGTGTGCTTAATTTAATTTGAGGGGTGTGTTGTGTTGAGCCCCCAGCAGAACTATGTTATGTTTCTTCTCGTTACTTTAACTCTTCAATACGTACATACTAGTATTTCTTACATTTCATCTTTTAGCTGGTATAGTACTACCACTCATTTCTTCACATTATATACGTACAATATATATGGCCAACCTCATATAGCCAACAGTTTAGTTGTAAAATTTCAGGGTGCTTAGTTTTGTCAAAGAATTCCAGGATGCTTAGTTTTATTTGAGGGGTGGGTTGTGCTGGACACCATTATTGTGACTAGCCTTCTTAATAGTACTATGCATAATTTGGCGACGAGCGCTCTCTATATGTACCCCCTTTTTCTTAATTTCAAGTTTTGCTCCATGGCGCAATCCATTGATACTACTGTTGTACAAAAGTATACATTTTTTAGAAGGCTAGAGGGCAGGGCAGTCTAGCTTGGTCGGTTTCACGAGAGGCGAGGGCCTTTGTGATTTAATGGCTCATTACTACTGGAAGGCGGGGCCTTGTGATTTGATTGCTCGTATAAATGCGTCGACGACCTGAGGAGGAGCAAAGAACCGTGCGGTAAACTCAAGTTTTCCACTAGAGTAGTACTGCGAAGGAGGAGCACGAAACACGGCAGCCCAGTGCCATATGACGATAAAAAATGATCTAATTTGCTAGTCATCTCATTGTTAGCATTGTTCTATTCATTCCCTCAAAAAAGCATTGTTCTATTCATGCCTCGCAGAGAACATGACACGTGCGGCGAAACACCCAAAGCAAAAGATGAAACATAGGAGCCAAAGAAGACGGAAGATTATCACCCCAAATGATCTAATTCACCGCGGATTCGTAACTACTTCTTCATCGCCTCGATGACCTCCATCTCCTTGCGCGTCTCCTCCACCATCTTCTTCATTCTGTCCATGATGCGGGATTTCTCGATGCGAGCCTTCATCATCTATTCCATGGCCACATTACGTACCTTGACAGCAGCCGGGTGCTCGATGCGGAGCTTCACCAACTCCTCCTTCTGTTCCATGACGAGGGCTCGCAGCATCTTCATCGAGGAACTACTATTGTCATGCAGCTTCTTCTAGCCGGCGTTCTTCTCCTTCAACAGGTCGATCTCATGGCAGAGCTTCGCCTTGTCCTCCTGAAGTCGCAGGATTTCGTCGGTCGCCTTCTTCTCCAAGGCAATGCTCTTCTTCAGCAGCATCACCAAGCCGGCGGTCAACTCCCCCTGCTTACTAAGCTCAGCGGGCATGTCGTCGAGGCTCTCCTTCAGCAACTCCATCAAGCCTTTGATGAACCCCTTCTGCTTATTGAGGTGATTATTGAGCTGATCGGGCATGCCATCGAGGGATAACGACTCCAACTCCGCCGGCTCGGCATGTTCGCCTCCGCGGCTAGGGCGCTCCTGGGAGCCATCGCCTACCCATGAGAGATCTTTCCAGGTCTCTGCGTGGCAGCGAGCCCTCTTTTTTTTCCGCAGCCTTGGTTGCCACTCCCTTGTTACGAGTAGTTCTCAACCTAGAGCTCTACTCACCAGCCATGGCAACGACGGGCGAAGAAGAAGCACTTATAAGGAGGAAAGGTAGAGTAATTTTTGGTTAGGTAGTTCCCCTTTTTATAACCTGAGTACTAGCACTAGTACTAATACCTGCATAGTGGGAACACGTTCAGGTTTGGTACGTACTAGTAGGTGTGAGCAAGCTTTCGAATGTGATGGGAACAAGGTAAAGATTAATTGATGGTTTTGGTTTCGAGGCCCGGAACGGCTCCCGATGAGTTTAGCAGAACATAAATTTCAAGTACTACACTGCTCAAATGCATAAATATTATGTTACTGTCAAAAATTGGCACAAAATATGAAGGAGACCAATGGAAGTACTACTACCAACCCATGATTTAACTACTCGCATGCGCACAGTGGAGTAATAATGTCTTTCTTCCGCCCTCACATCCCCTTTATTTGCATGCACTGTATTAATTGACCATCAATGAAGTGAACGACTTTACACGCGTCAAATTATCACATGGGGTGGATCTCGGTTCAAAATTGTGTCCGCTCGTGTACCCGCGTGTGCATGCGAGGGAATGAGTGCGTGCGTGGTGTGCGTGCACATCTTCACTTCATGCATGTACCGCCAGTATGGCTCAGAGAGGACGAGTACATTCTTCTGGAACCAGCAGCATGTCACTGTGATCAATCCACACAAGGAGGTCGTGACAACGCCTCCACATGTGCCACATGGCTTCATGAACTGTAAGAGAGACACTGTGTAGCGTGCCATTGGTATTCTAATTTACGTGTTTTGCACATACTCGAAGTACTAGTAAGGTAGACGTGCATTGCGCGCATCAGATTTTGCAACCAAATTATGAATAAATACCACGCTATATCATGTAAGCTCTGAGTCATATATGACTGATGTAGCCCTTCGTTTAATTCTTATAGTTCATCTCATTCAAAATAAATTAGTTTTTATAAAAAAACTAAGAACGCGGGAATAGGAAAAACATGGGATTATAGTGGAATGTCGTCTTGAATCCTATAGGATTGTATGAGTGTTTGATTGTGCATAGAAAAAACGCAGAATTCTTTCAAAGAGGTTTACATGGATGGGATGTTTCCTATGAAATCTAGTGCAAATGAATCATATGGAACATTTCCTATGGTTTACGATCCTACGAATCAGACAACCAACATAGGAAAAATTCCTAATGATTAGAATCCTCCAAAATTCCTTTGAGAATCCTTTGAATCAAAGAAGCCCTTAATCTATTTTATGATTCATGGAATTGTGTGTTGTAAAGCATAACGTAAAAACAAATAATGACAATTCAACTAGAAAAAAAGTTTGGGCAGTTATGATACAGAAGATTCTAGAACAAAAGAGAACCACTGTTGTTTTGAGGTTTGTGCATTATGCTTAAGTTCAACCATGGAGTCTGCTAGATTGTACATGTGGCACAATCCGGTGGGGGGCTAGAAGATGGTGCGAGGGGCCGAGTGGAGGGAGACTATGAAGGAATGCACAAGTGCGAGATCGATATTTAGAGAGAGGGGGCGAGAACGTGCGCTGTTGCACGAGTGGCGGAGCCATGAAAAATAAATGAGCTATGGGGCCAAGCATTGCTAATCCTTTACAAGGAGGGTCAATTCATGAACTTAAACCATTTTTAGTAGCAATTTTCTAATGATCACATTCATATTAGCCTCGATATATAGTGATGTTAGGGGGGGTAGGGCCCTTACTGCCCCCTATCTTCGTGATTGTGCACGCGTCTGAGAGATGAAGCGGAAGGCATGGATGATGAGAGGGGGATGTTGGATATATAATTAATGTGGGTGTATTATCTATATATGTTAATCCTATATAGAGAGGTATAGATTGATCGATGTGGACGTGGGAAAGAGGGTGAGACCTCACTGGATATATCGATTGATCGGTTTGTGTGGAAAACTATGAAAGACCTAGCTATATACACACATACATAGAGGAACATCGATCGTTGTGCATGCACGCGTGAGAGATAAAGAATGCCCGATATGATGGAGAGGGGGATGTGTGTGGGTGTGTGCCTTCATGGGAGACCGACCTGAAGAAAAAGATTGTATGTGTGCGATGGATAATGCTGACTGGTAGTGTGTGTGCATGCATGCACGAGAGAAAGTTAGTGGTACAATTATAAAGAGAAGACGATTGTGTGGGTGTAAAATACTAGGTGAGGTCATAATCAATGTAAAGTTGAATTCAAATATTTGAATAAGAGATCCTGATGTTTGAAACCCATGCATGCATGAATATAACGGAGATCTGCGCGGTGTGGTTTGGAAACGAGCATGTTGTAATGTATACACATTGAACAAGGTCAGACTGATTTGAATTTGAGATACTGATGGCAGACATCATTTGGCCACGTCGCATCCGTGCATGGACACACTATTCTAATTGGAGGTGATGGGTGGCTTTCGCATCACATAACCATATCTATACCCCTATATATATATATATATTATTTTATATTTTTTTATATTGTGTGTGGGTAACTTTAACTTTGAAAGATGGTCGTTGGATGAGGCGAATCCGATGGTCCAAAGATGGAAAATTTGAGCACTACTGGCTGTTGGATATCATCTAGATTTCGCCACATGTATAATCTAGAAGACTCCATGGTTGAACTTAAGCATAATGCACAAACATCAAAACACAAGCACTTCTTATTTGTTCTAGAATCTTCCGTATCAGAATTGCCCAAATGTTTTTCTACATGATTTGCCATTATTTGTTTTTACTTTATGTCTTACAACGCACAATTCCATGAATCTTAAAATAGATTAGCTTTCTTATAAAAACAAGATGATTTTGAATGAAATGAACTATAAGAATTAAACAAACATCTACATCATGCATATATGATTCAAAGCTTACATGCTATAATGTTGTATTTATTCATAATTTGGTTGCCGAATCTCATGCGTGCAATGCACATGTACCTTACTCTAGTCTAAATGGTGTTTGTGTGTGTGTTGTGCGTGTTGAGGTGCAAATTGTCTTTTTTTGGGTACATGTTAAGCTTGTTCTTCGAAATTTCAAGCCGCACCTTGTTATGCCGAAAATTCAAGCTAGCGTCTCTGTCTATCGTGTTGCGAAACTCCCGCCTCTTCAACCCGCGCCTTGTTAGCCCTAAATATTTAAGATATATCTTTGTCTCATCATGCTCCGACAACTCCCTCCATCTCAACCCGCGCCTTGCTATTCCAAAACTACAATGCACGTGAAAACTCCCACCTCCTATGAAATCCCGACACGCAAAATTCCCATGGTACCCCTGAACCGAAAGAAGCGCCTCAAATCGGTGGGGGTACTTTCGTAACTTACCCCACATTTCGGACAAGTGCGTCCCTAATCCCTGGTTCCCCACTGCCATCCCATCCGCCCACCCATTCGTACACCGAGGCCGCGAAAACCCGCTACGAAACCCCACACCCTGCTCTATCCGCCACCCAGTCGGAGCCTCTTCCCCGACGACGTCGTCCACAGCAACACCTCGACATCCCTAATCCACCATACCGGATGAGGATCCGTCGTCGATCTCATCGTCCCGCCGGTTCAGCCACCCCGTCCTCCACCTCCAAGGAGCTTCCCTGATGTTCCCCTCGTCTTCCGCGCCACCTCCATTCCCACACCGGCGTCTTCACCTGCACCACCGGAAGAGCATCATCATCACCGTTTCCTCGGATGAAGCTGCGGCCTAATCGGCGCCACCAAAGAGGTTGTACACTAGTCGCTGCATTTTCTTCTTGATTGGATCTCACGGTGCTGCCAGCGCTCGGTCCCGAGCCGACACGGCGCGGCTCCATCCACGGCGGTGTCGCCGGCTACTTCCTCCGCGATGTCGCTCCCTCGGCGGCGATGTCCACATCAGTAGGAGTTGCTGCTGCTTTAGCTCTCGCTCGCGCTACTGCTATGCTCTTGCTCTCGGTCCCCTGCCTGGTCTGCTCTTGCTATTGCTCTTGCTCGCGCTGCTGCTCTCGCTCTTGCTCTTGCTTGCGATGCTGCTCCAATTTAGCTACACTTCAGTCGACTGAATCTACTTTTGGGTCAGTCGATTTTCAGGGGGTGCGGGGCTCGCCAGAGAGGTACCCCACTCTCTATCTTAGGGTTCAGGGTGGGGGCGATGGTCGCCGGTGTTGGCGGGGCGGTGGCGTGGGGATCGCCGGAGAAAAAGCTCGGCACAGGAGGGGGCCTAGAGGGATGGCCGGGGCGGCGGTGGACCGGCGGTGGGGAGTGTTTTCGGGGAGGGCGGGGTGGCGCACCGCCGGCCGCGGATGGCAGGGGGCTGCTGTTTGGCTGGTGGTGGCTGGCGGCTCAGAGGGGTGGAGGTTGAAGATGAACCACATGCCCTTGATTTCGTATCCAACGGCTGCAAAATCGACTGACCAGAGATGAAAAAGTTAGTCGACCGACTTGTAGCCTCACCTTGCTAGTGTGTTCAGTTTTGACACCAAAATTCAGTTTCGACAACAAAATTCAGTTTCGACTGTTAAGTTCAGTTTCGAGAGTTAAGTTTAGTTTCGACAGTTAAATTCAGTTTTGACAGTTAAGTTCAGAGATGAGCGGCTGATGTATTTTACATATAGCACTTTGTGGTTATGTATTTTACGTCATGTATTGGAGATGCTATTAGAATTCCACTCAGGTTAACATTGTTCGTTGTCTCTCTTGTCCTATTTCAGCCTCGGCGTCGTACAACTCACCGGAGGTGCTCCAACGACGAAACCCTCCATCACAGCGGAGCAGTACCTCGGGCTCCATCTCCAGACGCCTAAGATCTTCTTCCCCTCCTCCGATAGCCAAGTCAGCTGGAGCATCCTCACCGGCCAACCCAATCACACTGATATCGACATGGCTTCGCGAAAGAGGTTGTACACTTGTTGCATCTCTTTTTTACTCTACATGTTATATATATATATATAGTCCACTGAGCACTCGTAGTAACGGGAAATACGATTATTTTATCCTACTATATGACAAACAGGGAGGTACCAGGCAACTTAGCTATCCGTGATGGACTCTGTTGAACGCCATCATTATTTATCTCTGCGTGTTTGAGCTGTGCATTTGTCAATGGGCCTGGGAGTTGAGCTAATATGGCAGTGGCCTGGGTCCAAAGTAATAGAAGTAGCACAAAAAGATTTTTTAGTGTAGGATTTTCCTTGCTCAAGCCTGCCTACTAGAATCGCCAGTTCTTGAAAGGAAAATTGAATGAAAAACATAGGAATTGGAAAGTTTCCTATGGTGCTACTTTTCATGAATTTGGTGCAAAGGAATGGAGCAAAGGAAAACTGGAGGATTTGGTCCTTTAGTGTCTCCTTGAAAGAAAAACCGTAGGAATTCTAATTTCCACTTCCCCTCCTTTTCATATTCCTATTCATCAAGCACAAGACTAAGAGATAGTAGCATAATAGCATTATAACCGTACATTTTATTGTGGTTTGACTTAATCTCACCATGCTTTTTTGCATCCTGTGATCTTCCAATTGTTGTGAATCAAACACCCAGATTGGAAGAAATCCTGTGGTTTTAAATTCTCTGTTTTGGACGTGCATTCCTATCCTATTCCTGTCTATTTACTATCCCTGCATTGTTAGAATTCTCAAATTCAAACAAGCCCTTACTCAATTACTTCTGTTACAGATATGTGTCCAAGAAAACCTTGTGTGGTTTGTCCTGCTCTTGCGGCGCTGTGTTCCACCCTAGCTCAGCTGCTCCAACAATGGAAGGGTTCACCACAGCAGGGATCCGCTCTCCGGACTGTCTTTCGCCGCCTCAGATCTTCTTCCCCGCTGCCGGCAGCCACAACAACTGCATTACCATCATCAACTGAGCAGATGACCTTGAGGACTACACGGGTCCGCAAGAGAGGTCGCACTCTTCCATGTCTGCTTACGTTATGCGTCACTTAATATGATGACATGCTACATTATCATCCTGTTCACCTATTAGACTCCAAGTCAGGTCCAAACTAATGCTGAAACTTGAGTTTTTAAATGGTTGCGGGGTACATATTGGGGCAGCAATCAGTACTATCTGTCTACTATCTTTTTAATCTCCGGTGTCTACTATGAGTTTCATGTTGGGTGCAAACAAACATTAAAGGAGCCATTATCTGTATTTTTTAACTAAAGCTATTATCTGCCTGCTATCATTGGTTTTGGGTCTATCCAAAGTTTGCTACCATCACTCTGGATTTGTGCATGCACTCCTTAGATAATCTCACTATGTTTTATTCCTATGCATGCTAGTTATTGTACACAATGGAACTGATCATGTAGAGCAAAAGAGATGAGCCTTCCGTGGCAATAAAATTTCATGCAGACGTCGTTCCATGGTGGGCGCAAAGGCAGCCCCCCTCCACCCATTTCAGATCGTAATCAAGAGGAAGATAACTGTTCTGAGGGGGATTCAGAAGGAGAAGACCACTCCTATTTACCCCATGAGGTCTTCGCTCTAACTTGGCATGCTAATGTTGGTAATATCATGCATATGGTGCCTTGCATTGCTTACTGTACACATTAAAGATGTCATCTGCTTAGTTTAGACATGATTTGTGTCAATGCCATCTGTTTAGTTTCTTTATCGTATATGTGAATCATGCAATGCCATCTTGTCTAGCCAGGCATCATATATGTGAATTTTGCAATGCCACCCTGGTTAGCCAGTCATCTTATATGTGAATTATATCATGCCATCATTTTTTTTATTACATGTTAAATTTGTCAACAATTTTACTACATTTAATTACTCTTCCTGTGCATCAGCTATTCGGCACGGTCATGGAAAAATCTGGAGTGGAAACAAGGTCTTCAGAGCAGACAATGCTATCTAACGAAGCGCATGTCTTGCTGGTTACCGATAGCTCCTCAGAGGAGGATTCAGAGACAGATGACCAGTCATACCCCCCCCCCCCGCGAGGTGCATGCCCTAACTTGGCAGGGTGATGTTGTTCATATCGTGTGTATGGTATCTTGCATTGCTATGTCATTTTCTTAGTTTAGACATGCTTTGTGTGAATCCCACCTGTTTAGTGTCTAATTACCATATATGTGAATTATGCAATGCCATCTTGTTACAAGACATTATATATGTGAATTATGCAATGTTATCTTGTTGCAAGGCATTATGTATGTGAATTATGCAATGCCATGTTGTTTAGGCAAGCGTCATATATGTGAATTATATCATGCCGTCCTTTTTTTGTATTTCTCATTGCTTTTGTCGACAATGTTTGTATATTCAACTGCTCTTCCTGTGCATCAGCCATTTGAATTGGTGATGGAGAAATCTAGAGAGAAAACAAGGTCTTCAGAGCACACAATGCTACCTGCTAAAGCAGATATCTTGCTGGTTACAGATAGCTCTTCAGAGGAGGATTCAGAGGCAGATGACCAGTCCTATTATCCCCCTGAGGTGTATGCTCAAACTTGGCAGGGTTATATTACTCATATAATGCATATGTTGTATTACAATGCTTAGTTTTTACATCATATACACAATATTGAATGTGTCAGGACCCTGACTCAATGCCACATCGATCTAGCATGTAACACCTCATATCACTTTGCGGCCTCACGCACGGTATTCCCACGGGTGTCGCCTTACCTTTGCCCGGGACCGTTTGCGCCTTTTGGCACACGTATATGATAGTGACACTAGCATCCATATGATAAGGAGCTCGGGCTGACATGGCTAGTCGTAAACCCAAAGTGGCACAAGCTTACAGGAACAGGCATCCATGACCCAGCATCGAACGTGTCAGTCATCAGCGAGTGAATCCAGGCTGTAGCACTGGGCTAGCAGGACTCCAGTGAACCGGGCTGTAGCGGGCTAACAGGACTCCGGTGTTCATCGCGTGACATTTCCCCGAGGGGACAGACACAGGAACGAAGAAGGACACATGCCGGCCAGCCTAAGTGTTCCGGAGCAGTAGCAAGCTACCATGGAAACACTAGGAGACATTTCCTGGTAGGAGAGGCTACTAAGGACAAACAACTAGATAGTCAGATCCCACACCTACCAAGCATTTCAATAACATACACACAATATGCTCGATATGTGCAAATACAACATGGCATCACAACATGGCTCTACGACTCAAGTATTTATTCATTAGGCTCCGAGGAGCGAGATATTACAAATAGGGGTCTCATGACCCAACATTCAGAGCATACAAATCAAAGCACAAGCGGAAGCTTAACATGTCTGAGTACAGACATCTACAAATGAAAAAGGCTGAGAAGCCTGACTATCTACTAGATCCTGCCGAGGGCACAAGATCATAGCTGAGGTAACAAGCTAAACGTCGAAGTCCACGCGAAACTACTAGTGAGACTGAAGTCTCTCTGCAAAAACATAAAATAGGCAACGTGAGTACAAATGTACCCAGCAAGACTTACATCAGAACTAACTACATATGCATCATTATCAACAAAGGGGATGGTGGGGTTTAACTTCAGCAAGCCAACTTTGACTCGGTGGCTATCCTGAACTACGACTGCAAGTAACTCTTTTGAGGTGGCGCACACGAGTCCACATATTCACCATATCAATACACCACTATGGATCCGCTCCCGTCTCCCTACGAGAACGCCATCCATAGCACTCACGCTTATCTTGCGTATTTTAGAGTATCCACTTTCACTTGTCTATGAACTGTTATAGGCAATCCAGAAGTCCTTTACCGCGGACACGGCTATTCGAATAGATGATGTTACCCTTGCAGGGGTGTACTTCTTCATACATGTTTCCACCACTTAGCGTCTGCACACGACATGTGCTCGGCAGACTTCAAGCGAAAGCCGACGTGGGTGTAGACCACAACCTACCTAAACACTCAAATCTCTAGTCCAGGTTTACCGCCTATTCGGGTTCCATCCATGAGGAGATCTGGCCGGGGTTTCGCTCACAGCCCCAAACGATGTGTGCAGGGTTCCCGAGACACCAAACGGGCGCCCGGTACACCGTGCCACGTGCCTACCGCATCACAGCCCACCCCTTCGGTCAGCACTGCGTACGGCCTCCAGCATACTACAAACACTAGAAACTACTTGCAACTCCTGGACAGAGGACAAGGGTGAATAAGAAGTCGAGCGGGGTCATATTTCAGGGCCCAATGCATGGTAGTAGCTGAATCATGGATCACAAACACAGAACTCAGTTCCTAAGGACGGCTTCAATGAGACAACCCACCATGTACTCCTCCATGGCCTCTCACTGATACCATTTACCAAATCGTGTTCACACACTTAGCTCACACACAGTAGGACATGTTCACACACCTCTGACTCATTCCCGATGAATCATACCTGACTCAACTCTAAGCAGTAGCAGGCATGACAAACAAACATGAATGAGTAGGCACAACAGGGCTCAAACAACTCCTACTCATACTAGTGGGTTTCATCTATTTACTGTGGCAATGACAGGTCATGCAGAGGATAAAGGGGTTCAGCTACCGCAGCAAGTAACAAATGACTCGTTGTTGTCCTAATGCAGTAAAAGAGAGCAGGGCGAGAGAGTAGGATTGTATCGGAATGAACAAGGGGGTTTTGCTTGCCTGGCACTTCTGAAGATAACAATGAGTCTTCATCAGTGTCAACGATCACATCATCGGTACAGCGTCTACCGAGGGGGAACAACACCGGCAAACACAGAAGAAACACGATCAATGAAATGCACAGTATGATGCATGCTATGACATGGCAATATTAATGTGTTTTGGGCTAATGCATCTAGCAACAAATTAATTGGGGTTGGTTTGAACACTAGGTTCAAATTCAAACTCCATATGTGAGAGTTTAAATGCCATTTGATTGATTTGACCTGATCAGCAGGTATAAGTTGTTCTAACATGCATGAAAATGGTACAGATGGATAGATTGGATTTTTCTGATCATTTTTCATATATAACTTGTTTGATTTGGAGCTACGGTTGATTTTTTATGATTTTTAGAAGTTTTGGCTATTTTCTGGAATTTCCTGAATTAAATAAATACAGAAAAAGATTAACTGCGGCAGCATGACGTCGAGGTGACGTCATCAGGTCAAAGGCGCCAGCCCAGGTCAAACCTGACGGCTGGGACCCGCGTGTCAGTGTCTAGTCTAATTAACAGAGTTTGTTAACGCTAAACTAATCCTAAACCTTGGTAATTAGCAGGGGCTGGCCCCACATGTCAATGACCCAGGGGAGGGTCAAACAGGGGTCAAACCCGGTCAACTCGCCGGAGTTGACCCGCGGCTCGTCGCCGGCGAGGCCAGAGGCGGCGGAGGCATTCGGGTTTCGTCCCACGGCGACCAAATCGAAGGCCGAGGCCATCTACGGAACGAGGAGACTCGTCCGCGTCGAATGGTGCGAGCGGGAGGAGCCAGGATGGAGAGAGCTCGCCGGAGTTGAGCTCGCAGTGGCGCCGGCGTTCGGGTGTGACGCGAGCAAGAGCTAGGGGGCACGGGAAGGCTAGCTGGGGCGCGCTACAGGCTCGTGGGGAGGCACTCAGTGCAGTGATGTGGTCTACTGCGAGCTTCAACAGTCGTAGCCATGGCGGCGACATGGCCGGAGGTGAAGAGCTCTCGGCTCGTTGCGAATGGCGGCTAGAGAGGGAGGTAGGGCACGGGGAGAGGGGGAAACAATGGCGGAGCTCACAGCGGGTGCAGCGGTCACCTCGGCGAGCTCGGGGAAGCTCGAACGGCGGCGAATCGATGATGAGGTTGACGGCGGCCGAAGGTTGAAGATGAGCTTGAGGACGACGCTGCAGGGCTTCCGTAGGGGCGTGGATCGGTGGGGAGGAAGAGGGGGTCGAGGCGGAGCTCCTGAGCTCAGCGGCAGGGCGAGGGGTGGCCGGTGGCCGCGGCGAACGGCGTCGGTGGCGATGGTGGCGCTCGGGCACGAAGTGCAGAGCGAGAGAGAGAGGAGGGGAACGTGGGAGAGGGAGAGAACGAGGGGGTCCAGGGGGTCGGGGCGGCGCCGAGGAGATGACGCGAGGCGTCGCGGTGGCCAGGCGACGCAGGCAGGCAGCCTGGTGGCGTGGCGAGCTCGGCGGCATCGCGGTGTCCCTCCTCTGCCTACTGGCACGAGGAGGAAGGCGACAGGGGGGCGCCTGGTGGGCTGGGCCGCACAGTAGTGGGCATCTGGCTGCGAGGTGAGCGCCAGGTAAGATTCCCTCTCTCTCTCTTTTAATTCCATTTTCTATTTTCTGCAATTGTCTTGGCCTTATTAAAAATGTTAGAGCATAATTAAAAATCCTGAAAATATTTGTGGCACTGTTGAAATTATTTCCAACAGCCCTCAACTGGTTTCGGAATTATTAGAGCATTTAAAATATTTATAAGATTTAAATGCCCCAATTCAAATACAATATGAGTTAATCAAAAATCCAGAAATGCCCTATAAATATGTTCATCATTTTTGGCAGAGGTTTTCACCTTTATCAGAAATCATGAACATTTTCAAAGGCATTTTGGGTTTATTGAAAATGATTTTATTTGAGCCTATCTGAATTCATTTGGTGCTAGGGTTTAAACAATCCCCATTTCAGGTTTAACTGAAATTTAAACATGATGCAACACATGACTAGCTAGCTCAGAGCAAACCAGAAGCTAGGGATGTGACAACTCACCCCCACTAAACAAGAATCTCGTCCCGAGATTCAAGCGTAGGGTAAGATGAAGGGGGACGCAAACTAATACAATCTTCACGATCCAGGTTGCACTTCATAAGAA
Organism: Triticum dicoccoides; assembly: GCF_002162155.2. Classification (NCBI taxonomy): domain Eukaryota; kingdom Viridiplantae; phylum Streptophyta; class Magnoliopsida; order Poales; family Poaceae; genus Triticum; species Triticum dicoccoides. The sequence continues at coordinate 633,546,105 of NC_041385.1, forward strand.
CGTCGATTCGATCACCATCTTTGACTCGATGTCTTCCTCTGAGAACTCCAACTAGCAAGACAAGAAAAGGAAAGGAAAACTCTAGAAGAATTGATCTTCTCGAAGACCGAACAACTTAGGATCAACTCGTGGGATGAGACATAGCAGCATCTCCCGAGCTGAGACACGAAGCATACATCTAGAGGGATGGAGTGGAACAGATGACGAGGATTCACTAGGTAGACAACAATTCCACACTTAAGAAGGTGGTAAATGATTGTCAACGTAGCGAGGAGTTGAATTGCCATGATACTATAACAAGACATCTTAGGGATGGTGACTCGTAGATATCTCCCCTTAGGTGGCAAAAAGAATTTCCTTTGATTTAAAGATCATTGAAACTCTTTATACCAGTCTAAGGAAATTCTCGAGCGATCATTTGGAGGGGTTGGGTAGAATAGTATACTCGGACCAGAATGGATGATGTGGATTACCTTGTTGAAAACAACACAAGGGATGATTTTAGTAACTGGGGAGAAGCTCAACAGTAGAGAGTGAGTCCACTGTTGAAAAGGCTATAGCATAACCGAGCAAACTGAGAGCACTATGCAATTAATGCCGACAACAAAACCTAGAGCTTGCGCGTGCTCTCAAGAACTTGAGCATTTCCATATTCATCAAGGTTTTACCAACATCCGTGACAAGGATCCTGGCAACACAACATACTACCATGAAGAATAGTGATGGATGATGCAGATGCAAAGGAAGATAACACTTTCTCAGATTTCACCTTAGCGAGACCAAGGGGACAAAATCTGGATAATCGACCGAGAGACATTTAGCACTCCGCTTCTAATGTCCTCCTTGATGTGCTAGCGTATGCCATTCATTGAAATGATTTGGTAACTAGAACATCAGGTAGAAGGTCGGACTTCAGGAACACCAAAAATCCATAAGGCACAACTAGGGAGTAAATCCTACGAAGTCCTTAGGGGGAGGTGGCCAACTTCCTCAATCAAGATACTACCATAATAGGTCTTCCGGCTAGGTGTGTTGGCCACGACATCCACTTTACCGGTTATGGAGAGACCAATGTTATAGTTCTTGGGAAACGTTCCAACCATCATATCTTCCTGAGATTCAGATCTGGTTGGTGTCAGAATATTACAGACTCATCAAGTCTAGAAAGAAAATTAAAGTTTGCAACCCAAATCGACGAGATGACGTTGCGAGATTCTCGGGGAGTGAACTACGATAGCAAGCTCCAAAACATGAGCTGGTTCTGCTACACACATGTGAACACGTTGCCCTAGACAAACATGATCAAATGGTAGTCTTACAATAAAACACTACCGAGTTCCGGTGGAACCATCATTGAGATAACGAAGTCATGTGCATGTCCTTCTGGGCCCTTCGGGAATAGCATTTGAACTTCTTATCCTTGAACAAATCAATAAGTGGCTGGGTGTGCTACGGGATACACATGGAGTGGAGGTAACTAATCTACCAAACCATAGTATACCTTGCACATGCATGACTGACTTGGGACGATTCCAGAGGAAACAAAAACAAACTTTCTCGAACTCACGGCGGCAACTTGCACCAAATGCACGTGAATCAGAGGAAGCCACTTCTTTCATCCAACACATGCTTCATGAACGGAGCATGAAGATAATGCTTATAAAGTTTCCAACACTAGCTCAATGTTCAACATGAATCATGGAGGAGACAAAATGCTGCTGATGGGCTCAACAACAACTCATCAAAATTTCCATATCACTGGAATTCCGCCATTATGTGAACAAGGTGATAGTATTGGTCAGACCAAAAGATATAATGGTGTATGCTCGAGGAACAACCACGAGTAAGACAACATTACGAATATCGTTGGTTCTGATTTGATTTGAGGATAGCCCATACTCAAATCAAAGGTTTGGGTAAGATAATAGATCCAACAATTGATCACGAGGATCAACCAATAAAGATATCATCTTTCTTCAACACACATACAAGATATCCCTTAAAATGAAATAAGTCGGACAAGCTTTTATCTTCCAACTCTCCAAGTTGTTGTTCAGTTTACCAACTAGCTCACGGTATCCAACACAGAATTTTGGAGAAGGGGGTGGTTTATGAAAAACCAACTTGATCACGAACCCAACATAGCAGTCAGGTGACAACCTGGTAATACTTCCAAGAAGATATTCGGAAAATTATGAACCACCAATATGTTATTAATCTCGAAAACAATCTTGTTTCCGAAGCAAGATGATGTGATCAATTAAGCAAGGGATTGAAACCCTAACTCATTGATCGAAGAGTGCACCAGAAATAAGGACTAGGTAGCACAAACAGTCTTAGAATGATGATTCAAGAACCAACACGCTAAGAATGAAATTATTGTCCTTTAACTACCAAGCAACAAGGTTGCTAGGAGTATTGATTTCACACATCACAATTCACTTGTCGACATTCCGGTTGCAACAACACGGGAACCGAGAAATGAATAATGATGGAGAGAAGTATCACTGTGTCAAGAGTTCATAGGATGGTGTGCAATTCCCATGACATTCTTGATATGAAGATGGTAATACTCCAAGGTAGAACAGAGCAAAAGCAAGATTAGCAATTTGATCTGTGGAGTACGACTGCTTTGACCCAATCCTAGAAATGGACAAGGTATTGGAGTTTGTTTCTCCTAGTCATTCCGGAATAGAATGGCTTGACGGACCACAAGAGTAATAGGAATGCACGCATACTCTTGACTATCAAATGATAGACGAGGGTCAGAAGACAACTAAGAGGGACAACTCAAAGAACATATACTTTTTTGAGTTGTGGATTCATAGATTAGTATGTCGAACCAAGTTCAACATGTTTCTTCCGGATAACCCATGCAGAGAGGTAGGACTGGCAGAGTCACGATTTATGAATGGAGAACTCCTCAAGAGTACTCTAATTGTGATCTTTTGATCCAATAAACATCTGCCATAAGCGGTTCATAGTATTTGGAAGAAGGAAATACCACGGACCTCGAGGACTATCGCAAGGTTACTAATATCCTAAAGGAACTAGCAAACACTATCAACATGAAGTAAGTAGAGTGAATCTCGGGTTCAAGAACCCAGGAATAGAATATCTACTACTAAGTAGCATCACGAGATGCTTTTGAGAATAAAGGCCAGAATCATCACATTGGGACACAAATCATGGCTAGATTACTAGATGATCCCCTAGGACACCTAGGGTCATAATGATAATTCCAACATATATGTCGAGGCAATAGAATACCTCAACTCAGCAATTAGTGTGATTAACTTGGCCCAAAGGAACATAAAAACCAGAGGGAAAGGATTTGCAAGTGCATCAGATTGTTTAGAAACCTGGGATGACTCGGACAGCATAACGGCTATAAATGCTCAGAAAAGATTTAAGACATTCACAAAAATGGTGGCATAACCACTCAGAAGCACAATATCAAGGTTTCGAGATCAATAGTTAACATACGGAAGTAGTAAAAGCTGAACTGAGATTTGAAACTAACAATTCTATAAGTCTATGGATTAGTAACACGTCATCCTGATAGATAGATGAGAAGGCCTAGTTCTTAATCCCCGTAGAAGAGAAGAGGATGACTCAGATCAGAAGGCCATGAGGTATAAGGAGTAAAAGAGCCTTACGTTCCATCCCACAATCAATTCCCTTACATAACTAAAGCATTTCTAGACACAACTTCGACCAGTTTGGCTTGGTAATCCTACAGGCAGTCAGGCTCTGATACCAAAGCTGTCAGGACCCCGACTCAATGCCACATCGATCTAGCATGTAACACCTCATATCACTTTGCGGCCTCATGCACGGTATTCCCACGGGTGTCGCCTTACCTTTGCCCGGGACCGTTTGCGCCTTTTGGCACACGTATATGATAGTGACGCTAGCATCCATATGATAAGGAGCCCGGGCTGACATGGCTAGTCGTAAACCCAAAGTGGCACAAGCTTACAGGAACAGGCATCCATGACCCAGCATCGAACGTGTCGGTCATCAGCGAGTGAATCCAGGCTATAGCACTGGGCTAGCAGGACTCCGGTGAACCGGGCTGTAGCGGGCTAACAGGACTCCGGTGTTCATCGCGTGACATTTCCCCGAGAGGACAGACACAAGAACGAAGAAGGACACATGCTGGCCAGCCTAAGTGTTCCGGAGCAGTAGCAAGCTACCATGGAAACACTAGGAGACATTTCCCGGTAAGAGAGGCTACTAAGGACAAACAACTAGATAGTCAGATCCCACACATACCAAGCATTTCAATAACATACACACAATATGCTTGATATGTGCAAATACAACATGGCATCACAACATGGCTCTACGACTAAAGTATTTATTCATTAGGCTCCGAGGAGCGAGATATTACAAACAGGGGTCTCATGACCCAACATTCAGAGCATACAAATCAAAGCACAAGCAGAAGCTTAACATGTCTGAGTATAGACATCTACAAATGAAAAAGGCTGAGAAGCCTGACTATCTACTAGATCCTGCCGAGGGCACAAGATCGTAGCTGGGGTAACAAGCTAAACGTCGAAGTCCACGCGAAACTACTAGTGAGACTGAAGTGTCTCTGCAAAAACATAAAATAGGCAACGTGAGTACAAATGTACCCAGCAAGATTTACATCAGAACTAACTACATATGCATCATTATCAACAAAGGGGATGGTGGGGTTTAACTGCAGCAAGCCAGCTTTGACTCGGTGGCTATCCTGAACTACGACTGCAAGTAACTCTTTTGAGGTGGCGCACACGAGTCCACATATTCACCATATCAATACACCACTATGGATCCGCTCCCGTCTCCCTACGAGAACGCCATCCATAGCACTCACGCTTATCTTGCGTATTTTAGAGTATCCACTTTCACTTGTCTATGAACTGTTATAGGCAATCCAGAAGTCCTTTACCGCGGACACGGCTATTCGAATAGATGATGTTACCCTTGCAGGGGTGTACTTCTTCATACATGTTTCCACCACTTAGCGTCTGCACACGACATGTGCTCGGCAGACTTCAAGCGAAAGCCGACGTGGGTGTAGACCACAACCTACCTAAACACTCAAATCTCTAGTCCAGGTTTACCGCCTATTCGGGTTCCATCCATGAGGAGATCTGGCCGGGGTTTCGCTCACAGCCCCAAACGATGTGTGCAGGGTTCCTGAGACACCAAACGGGCGCCCGGTACACCGTGCCACGTGCCTACCGCATCACAGCCCACCCCTTCGGTCAGCACTGCGTACGGCCTCCAGCATACTACAAACACCAGAAACTACTTGCAACTCCTGGACAGAGGACAAGGGTGAATAAGAAGTCGAGCGGGGTCATATTTCAGGGCCCAATGCATGGTAGTAGCTGAATCATGGATCACAAACACAGAACTCAGTTCCTAAGGACGGCTTCAATGAGACAACCCACCATGTACTCCTCCATGGCCTCTCACTGATACCATTTACCAAATCATGTTCACACACTTAGCTCACACACAGTAGGACATGTTCACACACCTCTGACTCATTCCCGATGAATCAGACCTGACTCAACTCTAAGCAGTAGCAGGCATGACAAACAAACATGAATGAGTAGGCACAACATGGCTCAAACAACTCCTACTCATACTAGTGGGTTTCATCTATTTACTGTGGCAATGACAGGTCATGCAGAGGATAAAGGGGTTCAGCTATCGCAGCAAGTAACAAATGACTCGTTGTTGTCCTAATGCAGTAAAAGAGAGCAGGGCGAGAGAGTAGGATTGTATCGGAATGAACAAGGGGGTTTTGCTTGCCGGGCACTTCTGAAGATAACATTGAGTCTTCATCAGTGTCAACGATCACATCATCGGTACAGCGTCTACCGAGGGGGAACAACACCGACAAACACAGAATAAACATGATCAATGCAATGCACAGTATGATGCATGCTATGACATGGCAATATGAATGTGTTTTGGGCTAATGCATCTAGCAACAAATTAAATGGGGTTGGTTTGAACACTAGGTTCAAATTCAAACTCCATATGTGAGAGTTTAAATGCCATTTGATTGATTTGACCTGATCAGCAGGTATAAGTTGTTCTAACATGCATGAAAATGGTACAGATGGATAGATTGGATTTTTCTGATCATTTTTCATATATAACTTGTTTGATTTGGAGCTACGGTTGATTTTCTATGATTTTTAGAAGTTTAGGCTATTTTCTGGAATTTCCTGAATTAAATAAATATAGAAAAAGATTAACTGCGTCAGCATGACGTCGAGGTGACGTCATCAGGTCAAAGGCGCCAGCCCAGGTCAAACCTGACGGCTGGGACCCGCGTGTTAGTGTCTAGTCTAATTAACAGAGTTTGTTAACGCTAAACTAATCCTAAACCTTGGTAATTAGCAGGGGCTGGCCCCACATGTCAATGACCCAGGGAGGGTCAAACAGGGGTCAAACCCGGTCAACTCGCCGGAGTTGACCCGCGGCTCGTCGCCGGCGAGGCCAGAGACAGCGGAGGCATTCGGGTTTCGTCCCACGGCGACCAAATCGAAGGCCGAGGCCATCTACGGAACGAGGAGACTCGTCCGCGTCGAATGGTGCGAGCGGGAGGAGCCAGGGTGGAGCGAGCTTGCTGGATTTGAGCTCGCGGCGGCACCGGCATTCGGGTGTGACGCGAGCGAGAGCTAGGGGGCACGGGAAGGTGAGCTGGGGCGCGCTACGGGCTCGTGGGGAGGCACTCAGTGCAGTGATGTGGTCTACTGCGAGCTTCAACAGTCGTAGCCACGGCGGCGACATGGCCGGCGGCGAAGAGCTCTCGGCTCGTTGCGAACGGCGGCTAGAGTGGGAGGTAGGGCACGGGGAGAGGGGGAAACGATGGCGGAGCTCACAGCGGGTGCAACGGTGGCCTCGGCGAGCTCGGGGAAGCTCGAACGGCGGCGAATCGACGATGAGGTTGACGGCGGCCGAAGGTTGAAGATGAGCTTGAGGACGATGATGCAGGGCTTCCGTAGGGGCGTGGATCGGTGGGGAGGAAGAGGGAGTCGAGGTGGAGCTCCTGAGCTCAGCGGCAGGGCGAGGGGTGGCCGGTGGCCGCGGCGAACGGCGTCGGTGGCGATGGTGGCGCTCGGGCACGAAGTGCAGAGCGAGAGAGAGGAGGGGAACGAGGGAGAGGGATAGAGCGAGGGGGTCCAGGGGGTCGGGGCGGCGCCGAGGAGATGACGCGAGGCGTCGCGGCGGCCAGGCGACGCAGGCAGGCAGCCTGATGGCGTGGTGAGCTCGGCGGCGTCGCGGTGTCCCTCCTCTGCCTACTGGCACGAGGAGGAAGGCGACAGGGGGGGCACCTGGTGGGCTGGGCCGCACAGTAGTGGGCATCTGGGCTGCGAGGTGAGCGCCAGGTAAGATTCCCTCTCTCTCTCTTTTAATTCCATTTTCTATTTTCTGCAATTGTTTTGGCCTTATTAAAAATGTCAGAGCATAATTAAAAATCCTTAAAATATTTGTGGCACTGTTGAAATTATTTCCAACAGCCCTCAACTGGTTTCAGAATTATTAGAGCATTTAAAATATTTATAAGATTTAAATGCCCCAATTCAAATACAATATGAGTTAATTCAAAAATCCAGAAATGCCCTATAAATATGTTCATCATTTTTGGCAGAGGTTTTCACCTTTATCAGAAATCATGAACATTTTCAAAGGCATTTTGGGTTTATTGAAAATGATTTTATTTGAGCCTATCTGAATTCATTTGGTGCTAGGGTTTAAACAATCCCCATTTCAGGTTTAACTGAAATTTAAACATGATGCAACACATGACTAGCTAGCTCAGAGCAAACCAGAAGCTAGGGATGTGATAGAATGCCATCTCCTTAGTTGACACATCATATATGCGATTGCCCTCTGCTCACTTCCTTAGTATATAAATCATATATTTGAATTATGTCATGCCATGATGTTTACATAGACAACATGTATCTGAATTATGGCATGCCAACCCATTTTCTAAATACATAATATAGTTATATCATCTCATCATGTTTACATAGTCATCATTTTTTAAATTATGTCATTCTATCCGTGAATTATATCATGCCATCATGTTTCCATCGACGGCATGTTTGTGATTTATGGCATGCCAACCACTTGAATAGACACATCGTATAGTTATATCATGTCATCATGTTTACATAGTCATCATATTTTGAAGTGTGTCATTCTATCCTGTTTAATTAGACATCATACCTGTGAAATTGCGTCATGCTATCCTGTTTAATTAGCCATCATATATGTGAAATTATGTCCTGCTATTCTGTTTGCTTAGACAACATAAGTGTGAATTATTGCATGCCCTGTTTTCTTCCCTACTATCCATTGCACCTGTCTATCTTACAATGTCTGCACATTCAATTACTTTTCTTGTTTATCAGCCATTTCAATTGGAGGGAGTGATGGCAGTATCTGTGGGAGTAAAAACACGGTCTTCAGAAAAGATCGTGCTACCTATCGATGCAGATAGAACCACGGTTGTACTTTCCCAAGAACCAGCCCCACCACACATAAACCACACTCATGCAGATTGTACCCCTACCCAGTTGGACAGAGAACCAGCTACACCCCTTCTAACCCCAACCCCAGCAGATAGACACCCAGTTCCCGTTGACACATCACCGTCTACACCACACAGCACCCAAACACAAGCAGTTAGTAAGGCAACTGCAGTGCCCAAATCACGAGGACCACCACTCCGAACCCGAAGTCAACGCTTAAAGCAGAAGAAGAATTGTTCTCAGGTCAGGTTCTGTAGCTATGGTTCATACTACTTTGCTCTTGCATCACTGTATTTACTGATACCAACTAATTTCAAATTTGAAGGATGCAATTGAAACTCCAATGGCGCAACAGGTATGTTTTAAACCTGTTTCTTCAATGTGTTTGGTTGTTTGCTGTTGTAACTTGCTCTATGTTGATTTCAGTTTCAATTGAATAAATAGTTATGTTCTCATGCCATGCACATTACAAGGTGTTGTTATTGCTGTGTAGTTTCCCACACTTATATTCTGTCTATGTTTCTTTGTCTTAAATAGATATGATTCAAACTATATCTATCTTGATTTGGCAACATAAACTAGAATGATATAGACTATACAGTGACCATACTACATAGATATATGTTTGTTTCATGCTGTTATCCTGTCCACCTTACTACTGAACTGGTTTACCAAAATGAGTTTCATATACTACATTTTAAACCTGCGATGTGTTTGTTTGTTTCCCTTTTAGAACGCGGATAAAATATTGGAGAAGAGTACCCTGTTATGAAATGGTAAAGGAAGTAATGCAGATAAGGTTCAAGATAGTGAGACATCCCTCTTGGTCTCCAAGAAAGCTGATAAAAACTATATTGAAGACACTGAGACAGCCCCAAAGTTCTATCTTGATGTAGTGTTCGAGTTACTGGCTACCGCTGCTGGCACCAGCTCTTCGAACTCGTTGCCTGAATCAGTTCGGCTTCTTGAGTCTCAACTTCAAGTTGAAAGACATCGATCAGATGTTAGGCGACAGGAAGCCAAAGGACTGAGGAAGTCCCTGCAGAATTCACATGCATACTTTCTGGTGCAACAGCAAGTGTTGGAGGACTTAAGTGCCAAACAAGAGAAAGTTAATAAGCTTGCTAAGCATCTTGCCAGCATTATGGGTACCCAGGATATTGTTTCTTGAGCTCTTCTGAAGTGGTTTCAGTTCTGGACTTGTTTTGCTTCGGCATTTATATGCTGATGTGTTCCCTATATTTGCATTGGTGGCGAACTTTGATGCCTGGTGGATGTAATATGTGTAATAGCCGTGATAGCCTAGTGTAAGTTGCTTGCTTATTTATTTCCTTGTTGTCTTGTTTATTTGTTTGCTTGTAGTCAGTGCAGTTCTTTTTCCGCGGTTTGCTAGTGGTTGCAATAACCTATTTTTTAAAACTAGGCCACAATAACCATGGGCTAATATTTACTGTAGTGACACTGGGCCTCCTACGGGCCGTAGAAACAGTGGGCCTTCTACGGGCCGTAGAAACAGTGGGCCTTCTACGGGCCATAGAAACAGTGGGCCTTCTACGGGCCGTACAAACAATGGGCCTTCTACGGGCCGTAGAAACAATGGGCCTTCTACGGGCCGTATCATCAATGGGCCTTATACAGGCCGTATGATCGATTGGCCAAACATGGGCCAAACAGACCGCATTCTAGCCGTAAACAGGCTAGATTTGGAATCATCCGTTCATGGGCCGACCATAACGGGCCAGCATTAATAGGCCATATTTGATGATGCTATGAAAACGGCCCAACGTATTAACGGACCACAAACGGGCCGACTATAACCACGGGCTGAATTTGGCCCAAACGATGTGTGCAGGGTTCCCGAGACACCAAACGGGCGCCCGGTACACCGTGCCACGTGCCTACCGCATCACAGCCCACCCCTTCGGTCAGCACTGCGTACGGCCTCCAGCATACTACAAACACCAGAAACTACTTGCAACTCCTGGACAGAGGACAAGGGTGAATAAGAAGTCGAGCGGGGTCATATTTCAGGGCCCAATGCATGGTAGTAGCTGAATCATGGATCACAAACACAGAACTCAGTTCCTAAGGACGGCTTCAATGAGACAACCCACCATGTACTCCTCCATGGCCTCTCACTGATACCATTTACCAAATCGTGTTCACACACTTAGCTCACACACAGTAGGACATGTTCACACACCTCTGACTCATTCCCGATGAATCAGACCTGACTCAACTCTAAGCAGTAGCAGGCATGACAAACAAACATGAATGAGTAGGCACAACATGGCTCAAACAACTCCTACTCATACTAGTGGGTTTCATCTATTTACTGTGGCAATGACAGGTCATGCAGAGGATAAAGGGGTTCAGCTATCGCAGCAAGTAACAAATGACTCGTTGTTGTCCTAATGCAGTAAAAGAGAGCAGGGCGAGAGAGTAGGATTGTATCGGAATGAACAAGGGGGTTTTGCTTGCCGGGCACTTCTGAAGATAACATTGAGTCTTCATCAGTGTCAATGATCACATCATCGGTACAGCGTCTACCGAGGGGGAACAACACCGGCAAACACAGAATAAACATGATCAATGCAATGCACAGTATGATGCATGCTATGACATGGCAATATGAATGTCTTTTGGGCTAATGCATCTAGCAACAAATTAAATGGGGTTGGTTTGAACACTAGGTTCAAATTCAAACTCCATATGTGAGAGTTTAAATGCCATTTGATTTATTTGACCTGATCAGCAGGTATAAGTTGTTCTAACATGCATGAAAATGGTACAGATGGATAGATTGGATTTTTCTGATCATTTTTCATATATAAATTGTTTGATTTGGAGCTACGGTTGATTTGCTATGATTTTTAGAAGTTTTGGCTATTTTCTGGAATTTCCTGAATTAAATAAATACAGAAAAAGATTAACTGCGTCAGCATGACGTCGAGGTGACGTCATCAGGTCAAAGGCGCCAGCCCAGGTCAAACCTGACGGCTGGGACCCGCGTGTTAGTGTCTAGTCTAATTAACAGAGTTTGTTAACGCTAAACTAATCCTAAACCTTGGTAATTAGCAGGGGCTGGCCCCACATGTCAATGACCCAGGGAGGGTCAAACAGGGGTCAAACCCAGTCAACTCGCCGGAGTTGACCCGCGGCTCGTCGCCGGCGAGGCCAGAGACGGCGGAGGCATTCGGGTTTCGTCCCACGGCGACCAAATCGAAGGCCGAGGCCATCTACGGAACGAGGAGACTCGTCCGCGTCGAATGGTGCGAGCGGGAGGAGCCAGGGTGGAGCGAGCTTGCTGGATTTGAGCTCGCGGCGGCACTGGCGTTCGGGTGTGACGCGAGCGAGAGCTAGGGGGCACGGGAAGGTGAGCTGGGGCGCGCTACGGGCTCGTGGGGAGGCACTCAGTGCAGTGATGTGGTCTACTGCGAGCTTCAACAGTCGTAGCCACGGCGGCGACATGGCCGGCGGCGAAGAGCTCTCGGCTCGTTGCGAACGGCGGCTAGAGAGGGAGGTAGGGCACGGGGAGAGGGGCAAACGATGGCGGAGCTCATAGCGGGTGCAACGGTGGCCTCGGCGAGCTCGGGGAAGCTCGAACGGCGGCGAATCGACGATGAGGTTGACGGCGGCCGAAGGTTGAAGATGAGCTTGAGGACGATGCTGCAGGGCTTCCGTAGGGGCGTGGATCGGTGGGGAGGAAGAGGGAGTCGAGGTGGAGCTCCTGAGCTCAGCGGCAGGGCGAGGGGTGGCCGGTGGCCGCGGCGAACGGCGTCGGTGGCGATGGTGGCGCTCGGGCACGAAGTGCAGAGCGAGAGAGAGGAGGGGAACGAGGGAGAGGGAGAGAGCGAGGGGGTCCAGGGGGTCGGGGCGGCGCCGAGGAGATGACGCGAGGCGTCGCGGCGGCCAGGCGATGCAGGCAGGCAGCCTGGTGGCGCGGCGAGCTCGGCGGCGTCGCGGTGTCCCTCCTCTGCCTACTGGCACGAGGAGGAAGGCGACAGGGGGGGCGCCTGGTGGGCTGGGTCGCACAGTAGTGGGCATCTGGGCTGCGAGGTGAGCGCCAAGTAAGATTCCCTCTCTCTCTCTTTTAATTCCATTTTCTATTTTCTGCAATTGTTTTGGCCTTATTAAAAATGTCAAAGCATAATTAAAAATCCTGAAAATATTTGTGGCACTGTTGAAATTATTTCCAACAGCCCTCAACTGGTTTCAGAATTATTAGAGCATTTAAAATATTTATAAGATTTAAATGCCCCAATTCAAATACAATATGAGTTATTCAAAAATCCATAAATGCCCTATAAATATGTTCATCATTTTTTGCAGAGGTTTTCACCTTTATCAGAAATCATGAACATTTTCAAAGGCATTTTGGGTTTATTGAAAATGATTTTATTTGAGCCTATCTGAATTCATTTGGTGCTAGGGTTTAAACAATCCCCATTTCAGGTTTAACTGAAATTTAAACATGATGCAACACATGACTAGCTAGCTCAGAGCAAACCAGAAGCTAGGGATGTGATAGAATGCCATCTCCTTAGTTGACACATCATATATGTGATTGCCCTCTGCTCACTTCCTTAGTATATAAATCATATATTTGAATTATGTCATGCCATGATGTTTACATAGACAACATGTATCTGAATTATGGCATGCCAACCCATTTTCTAAATACATAATATAGTTATATCATCTCATCATGTTTACATAGTCATCATTTTTTAAATTATGTCATTCTATCCGTGAATTATATCATGCCATCATGTTTCCATCGACGACATGTTTGTGATTTATGGCATGCCAACCACTTGAATAGACACATCGTATAGTTATATCATGTCATCATGTTTACATAGTCATCATATTTTGAAGTGTGTCATTCTATCCTGTTTAATTAGACATCATACATGTGAAATTGCGTCATGCTATCCTGTTTAATTAGCCATCATATACGTGAAATTATGTCCTGCTATTCTGTTTGCTTAGACAACATAAGTGTGAATTATTCCATGCCCTGTTTTCTTCCCTACTATCCATTGGACCTGTCTATCTTACAATGTCTGCACATTCAATTACTTTTCTTGTTTATCAGCCATTTCAATTGGAGGGAGTGATGGCAGTATCTGTGGGAGTAAAAACACGGTCTTCAGAAAAGATCGTGCTACCTATCGATGCAGATAGAACCACGGTTGTACTTGCCCAAGAACCAGCCCCACCACACATAACCCACACTCATGCAGATTGTACCCCTACCCAGTTGGACAGAGAACCAGCTACACCCCTTCTAACCCCAACCCCAGCAGATAGACACCCAGTTCCCATTGACACATCACCGTCTACACCACACAGCACCCAAACACAAGCAGTTAGTAAGGCAACTGCAGTGCCCAAATCACGAGGACCACCACTCCGAACCCGAAGTCAACGCTTAAAGCAGAAGAAGAATTGTTCTCAGGTCAGGTTCTGTAGCTATGGTTCATACTACTTTGCTCTTGCATCACTGTATTTACGGATACCAACTAATTTCAAATTTGAAGGATGCAATTGAAACTCCAATGGCGCAACAGGTATGTTTTAAACTCGTTTCTTCAATGTGTTTGGTTGTTTGCTGTTGTAACTTGCTCTATGTTGATTTCAGTTTCAATTGAATAAATAGTTATGTTCTCATGCCATGCACATTACAAGGTGTTGTTATTGCTGTGTAGTTTCCCACACTTATATTCTGTCTATGTTTCTTTGTCTTAAATAGATATGATTCAAACTATATCTATCTTGATTTGGCAACATAAACTAGAATGATATAGACTATACAGTGACCATACTACATAGATATATGTTTGTTTCATGCTGTTATCCTGTCCACCTTACTACTGAACTGGTTTACCAAAATGAGTTTCATATACTACATTTTAAACCTGAGATGTGTTTGTTTGTTTCCCTTTTAGAACGCGGATAAAATATTGGAGAAGAGTACCCTGTTATGCAATGGTAAAGGAAGTAATGCAGATAAGGTTCAAGATAGTGAGACATCCCTCTTGGTCTCCAAGAAAGCTGATAAAAACTATATTGAAGACACTGAGACAGCCCCAATGTTCTATCTTGATGTAGTGTTCGAGTTACTGGCTATCACTGCTGGCACCAGCTCTTCGAACTCGTTGCCTGAATCAGTTCGGCTTCTTGAGTCTCAACTTCAAGTTGAAAGACATCGATCAGATGTTAGGCGACAGGAAGCCAAAGGACTGAGGAAGTCCCTGCAGAATTCACATGCATACTTTCTGGTGCAACAGCAAGTGTTGGAGGACTTAAGTGCCAAACAAGAGAAAGTTAATAAGCTTGCTAAGCATCTTGCCAGCATTATGGGTACCCAGGATATTGTTTCTTGAGCTCTTCTGAAGTGGTTTCAGTTCTGGACTTGTTTTGCTTCGGCATTTATATGCTGCTGTGTTCCCTATATTTGCATTGGTGGCGAACTTTGATGCCTAGTGGATGTAATATGTGTAATAGCCGTGATAGCCTAGTGTAAGTTGCTTGCTTATTTATTTCCTTGTTGTCTTGTTTATTTGTTTGCTTGTAGTCAGTGCAGTTCTTTTTCCGCGGTTTGCTAGTGGCTGCAATAACCTATTTTTTTAAACTAGGCCACAATAACCATGGGCTAATATTTACTGTAGTGACACTGGGCCTCCTACGGGCCGTAGAAACAGTGGGCCTTCTACGGGCCGTAGAAACAGTGGGCCTTCTACGGGCCATAGAAACAGTGGGCCTTCTACGGGCCGTAGAAACAATGGGCCTTCTACGGGCCGTGGAAACAATGGGCCTTCTACGGGCCGTATCATCAATGGGCCTTATACGGGCCGTATGATCGATTGGCCAAACATGGGCCAAACAGACCGCATTCTGGCCGTAAACAGGCTAGATTTGGAATCATCCGTTCATGGGCCGACCATAACGGGCCATCATTAATAGGCCATATTTGATGACGCTATGAAAACGGCCCAACGTATTAACGGACCACAAACGGGCCGACTGTAACCACGGGCTGAATTTGGCCCACAAGCAGAAAATGACAGTAACGGGCCGTAAGTAATAGGCCGTAAGTAAACGAATGATGGAAATGAGCCCAAGAATAAACGGGCTCTGAGAAGGCCGAAAGATAACATGTCCTGGAAACGGCCCAACGGAATAACGGGCCGTTAATGGGTATAAAGTGATACACTGTTCTTTACGGGCCAGTTTCACCACGGGCCGTTAATGGGAGTAAAGTGATACACTGTTCGTTACGGGCCAGTTTCACCATGGGCCGTTAATAGGCCAAGAGTTACATAGGGCCTCATATGGGCCGAAAGACGTCATGGGCCATACATGGGCCAGAAGTGAAAACGGGCTGGAATCATATTGGATGGCCGAGATGACGCTACTGGGCCTAATTTGAATAGGGAGTAACAGGCCTTGGGTTAGCGGGCTGTAAATGGGCTATATGCGAATAGGCCATTAACAGTCTTTTCATGGGCCGGCCCACCACCTTTTGACCAAGTCAAACGGGCCGGCCTTTTCACAGTAATGGGCCTCTGTTGGGCCGTGCCACGTGTCAACGTATCATAGGCGCCTTCTGTCCAATGAGTGGATAACATCTGTCTCAGCAATGAGCTGACACGTGTTTCCTCCAGCCAATGATGATTTTACACGTGGAAAATCCACATTTGTCGGGGCTGTTGACGGGTTATCGGATCCAAAACCCGACCCGATAGCTTAACGGCGTTCCGTTACGGTGGATGCCATGTGTCGGTCACCCTTAACGAAAGCACTTCTATGACGCGCGATTTATCATCATGGAAGTGGACACTTCCATGATGATAATTTTGGTAATGGCATGGAACACTTCTACGACAGCACAGGTATGACTATCTTGATTCTGTCATAAAATCGTCATGGATGTACATGCATGACAGAAAGCGCGACCTACTGTGACAAACACGTATCATCACGGAAGTGTATTTTTTTGTAGTGCTAGCCTCCTCCGGTGTCTATATAAACCGGAGGGTTTAGTCTGTAGGACAAGAACAATCAGAATCATAGGCTAGCTCCTATGGTTGTGACTCTATGATCTCATGGTAGATCAACTCTTGTAATACTCATATCATCAAGATCAATCAAGTAGGAAGTAGGGTATTACCTCCATCAAGAGGGCCCGAACCTGGGTAAACATCGTGTCCCCTGCCTCCTGTTACCATTAGCCTTAGACGCACAGTTCGGGACCCCTACCGGAGATCCGCCGGTTTTGACACCGACAGCTACTGCTACCTTTACGTCGCCATCGACAAGTTCACCCAGTGGGTGGAGGTAGAAGCCGTCCGCACCATCCCAGCTGGATCAGCCGTCAAGTTCATCAAAGGCCTCGTGAGCCTGTTTGGAGTCCCTAACCGCATCATCACTAACAATGGCTCGCAGTTCACTAGCAAAACCTTTTCAAAGCATACTGTGCTAACCTTGGAACGCAAATATACTACGCCTCAGTGGCATGCCCCAGGAGCAATGGCTAGGCTGAATGCACCAACGCTGAAGTCTTGAGCGGCCTCAAGGAAAGGACCTCAAAGCATACTGGCATGCCCCACGAGCTCCAGTCTGTGTTGTGGTCCATCTGCACCACCGCGACCAAGCCAACAGGAGAGACGCCATTCTTGCTCATCTACGGAGCTGAAGTGGTTCTCCCGCACAAGGTCAAGCATCACTCCACGCGGGTCCTGGCTTTTGATGAGGCACGTCAGGACGCCATGCGAGGGATGGATCTCGTGCTGGGGGGGAATGCCGTTGTCAAGCCTCGCTCTGAGCGACAAGGTACCAGCAGGCGCTGCGGCGGTACCACTGCCGCAGCGTCCGCTCCAGGACGTTGGAGGTGGGCGACCTCGTATTGAGGCGGGTGATCTCCAGGGAGGGGCTGCACAAGCTCTCTCCCATGTGGGAGGGCCCGTTTAGGATTTCCCGTGTCTCCAGGCCTAGCGCCGTGCGCCTGGAGACACAGGACGGGGTCCCCATCCAGAACGCCTGGAACATCCAGCACCTCTGGAAGTTCTACCCATGAATCAAGGCTCCGGCCTATGAAGGTCTCCGCTCGTGGCACTCTCACGTAATAATGAGTGGGGATGTACATGCCCTAGAGTCTCCTGAGAGCCACCCCAGGGCATCACGGGGGCTCCCTCCCACGTCATAGTGACAGCACTTAGCTCCGCGCTGGTGAGAAGGCTAGACTAGGTGCCCATGTGGCTGTTCATTTGCTTTATGAAGTTACTTGCAATCTTTTAGTAGTCTTTAATGGATTGGTTCTTTCGTGCTTTGGTTCGCCAAGTTGGATTTTTCTGCTCTCGTTTCATTCGTTCTTAGCCTGGGCTAGGAAGGTGTGGTAGTTGCTCGTCGCTCATCCTCGCGCGCCTCGCGCGTGGGGGCTAGGCAGGTGTGTGCGTGTGGGCCCGCCCTCACACGAGCACACCTCGCCGAACCCCGAACCCTGTTGCCCCACCTCATCGCGAGGAGCCCTTGATCAAGCTCACGGGCACCAGCACCCCCTCATGTCTGTGCCCCTCGGGCAGCGCGATGCGGTGCATTAAGCTATAGCTAACCTATGACAGGAGGCTCGCGCAAAAAGGAACGAGGTGCTAGACAGGCTTTCTTTTACTCGAAACAGCTCTGCAGCGGATCTACAACACCTCCCGAGGCCTTAAGCGCCTCCCGGGTCACCGGGAATGGGGGCCTCACCAGACGCCAAGGGCCTCGCCCTCGTGAGGTGGGAAGCCACCGCAAACACGTCAAGCTAAGTTATCATACCCTTGCCTACCCAGAGTACAGACATCATGGCACATCATTAACATGATAATCATTGCATAAAAGGGCATAACTGCCATAGTTCATTACAAACCCCAGCGGGGCACCCTACCTTTTTTCGAATTGCAGAAGAAAGGAAAGGTTAAACAGAAGTGTCCCAAGGGCGTGCGGATCCAGCGCCAGTGCCGCATCCTCAAGAAGCACCTCAGGGTGCCCCCGACGCTCCACCCATTTACCCACAGGTTGCCTGAGGCCGTGGCAGGTCCCGAGTCCAAGTCCAGCGGCCCCAAGCTCAAGCCGGGCTTCCCTCCAGCTTCAGCGGGGCATGGCGGCGAGACGACCCACTGCCACCTTTGATTCGAGATCAACAACGTGGAGGCTGGTCATAGCCACCGCTGCTTGAGCTCTCATCCGAGGAAGAGCTGCCGCCGCGGGAGAAGGTGTGGACATTGCCAAGGCCAAGTTCACCCTCGTCGCCGGCGCGGCCGACATCAAGGTCAAGATCTTCATCGCTGCCGTCTTCTGGGTAGCACCCCACGCGGCGGCCGTCCTTCCTAAACATCATACTTGAAGTGGAGGGCGCACCTCCCGCTCAGGCCTTGTGCGCGGGCGAACGTCTGCCAGCCACAGGTCAGGACCATGCTGCCCGTGGCAATGACATCAGTCCCCACCCACGAGGTCCTGTTGCAGCAGCCAACAGCCTGCAGCTAGAGGCCATCGAGCCCCGAGGATGGCAGCTCGCCGGTGAAGAAGTGCAGAAGCCGGAGTGAGGTGCCGGCAGGCCTCTCCGACCACACCACAAACTCGGGGAGCACGTCCAGCAAGAAGAAGCATGGTAGAGGAGGGTGCGCAACCACGGCGCGCCTTCCTTCGTCGTGGGGGCTGCATTGGGGCCGGTGGCCCCCGCCGCGAGAAGAAGTACCACCACGGGCACCAAGGGGGACACCACCCCTTGGAGATGCACACCCACACCCCCTGGGGGCCATTGCCGGGGTCGCGGCGTGCTTACGAGGCCGGCCGCGGCCTCTCTTGGGTGGTGGAGAAGCTGGCCCCTCCTTGGGGGCCTTTCCCTTCTCCGCAGTCGAGAACCTCCGCGACGGCGCCATGGATGCTACAGCAAGATAGAGCAGGAGAAGGGGCGAGTGCTACCTCTTGAGCATGCGTTGGTTTTTCCCATGAAGAGGGAAGGGTGATGCAGCAAAGTAGCATAAGTATTTCCCTCAGTTTTCGAGAACCAAGGTATCAATCCAGTAGGAGGCTCCTCAAAAGTCCCACGCACCTACACTAACAAACAAGAACCTCGCAACCAACGGGATAAAAGGGTTGTCAATCCCTTCACGGTAACTTGCGAAAATGAGATCTGATAGAGAATAAGATAAGATAAATATTTTTCGTATTTTTATGATATAGATTGGAAAATAAAAGATGCAAATAAAAGTAGATGGAAAACTTATATGATAAAAGATAGACCCGGGGGCCATAGGTTTCACTAGTGGCTTCTCTCAAGATAGCATAGGTATTACGGTGGGTGAACAAATTACTGTTGAGAAATTGATAGAAAAGTGCATACTTATGAGAATATCAAGGCATGATCATGTATATAGGCATCCCGTCCGCAACAAGTAGACCGAAACGATTCTGCATCTACTACTATTACTCCACACATCGACCGACTCCTGCCTGCATCTAGAGTATTAAGTTCATAAGAACAGAGTAACGCATTAAGCAAGATGACATGATGTAGAGGGATAAACTCATGCAATATAATATAAACCCCATCTTTTTATCCTTGATGGCAACAATACAATATGTGCCTTGCTGCCCCTGCTGTCACTGGGAAAGGAGACCGCAAGATTGAACCCAAAGCTAAGCACTTCTCCCATTGCAAGAAAGATCAATCTAGTAGGCCAAACCAAACTGATAATTCGAAGAGACTTGCAAAGATAACCAATCATACATAAAAGAATTCAGAGGAGATTCAAATATTTCTCATAGATAAACTTGATCATAAACCCACAATTCATCAGATCTCGACAAACACACCGCAAAAAGAGTTACATCGAATAGATCTCCAAGAAGAGGAAGGAGAACTTTGTATTGAGAATCAAAGAGAGAGAAGAAGCCATCTAGCTAATAACTATGGACCCGAAGGTCTGTGGTAAACTACTCACAACTCATCGGAGAGGCCTTGGAGATGATGTAGAGGCCCTCCGTGGTCGATTCCCCCTTCAGTGGAGCACCGATGAAGTCTCCAAGATGGGATCTCGCAGATACAGAAGGTTGCGGCGGTGGAATTGTTTTTCGTGGTGCTCCTGGATGTTTTCGGTGTCCGTTGATATATATAGGAGGAAGAAGTAGGTCAGTGGATGCTCGAGGGGCCCACGAGGGTGGGGGCCGCGCCCACCCTTACAGGGTGCACCGGGCACCCTCGTGGCCTCCTCGTTCGCTTCTTGACCTCGACTCCAAGTCTCCTGGATTGCGTTTGTTCCAAAAAGATCGCTCCCGAAGGTTTCATTCCATTTGGACTCCGTTTGATATTCCTTTCCTTTGAAACACTGAAATAGGCAAAAAAAACAGCAATTCGGGCTGGGCCTCCGTTTAGTAGGTTAGTCCCAAAATGATATAAAAGTGTAGAGTAAAGCCCATAAAGATCCAAAATGGGTAATATAATAGCATGGAACAATCAAAAATTATAGATACGTTGGAGACGTATCAGCGAGCGGTGAGAAGACGGAGGAAGAGATGAGCGAGAGGGGCTCTGCCCCTCCCCTCATTTATAGCCAGAGGGAGGCCAACCGTCGGTCTCCACGACCTCGTGTAATGATGATCTTATGCATGCATCATCAACCCGTCAAGTCGAACGGTTGCCGAGGTAGCGCGGGGAAGTGGAGACGCCCACATCCCATCAATCGCCATGCGTAGTTCAAGGCTGCTGGTGGTTAGGGCCCGTGGCGCTCCGCACTTGCCCCTTGGCTTCACCTAGAAGCCAAGTCCGAGTGTGCCTTGGGCCCCGGGGCTACTGTCGGTGTTTTGGATACATGGGTACCCAGACTTGTCTGCCTACAGGCTACTGCGTGGCTCCATCGATGGCCTGGTACGGCCTAGCTTCAGCATCAACAACTCAAGACCCTCGCGAGGGGCCAAGCCTCGCGAGGAGGGCGACGCTAATACCTCCAAGGGGATCGGCCTCCTCAGGCTAGCTCCCGAGGAGTGGAGACTTATTCAAGGTGCACCTCATGAGGCTCAGCTGACGTGAGCCATGATGACCAAGGCCAGGTGGGCGCCAGCGGGCGCAGAGTACCAGTTTCCTCTTTGGTGCAAAGGAGGCAAGTAGAAGACGCGGAGTCCCGAGGAATCAGCCAAAGGTTTCCATTCTAGTGCAACAAGACCAAGACCGCCAGGACGGCAGGACAGAGGTCATCGCCGAGCCCACCGCAGCGTCACAACCAGAAGCTTTTGCAGGCGAAGAGCACTTTAGTCAGGATAGGATGTACTTCTTGTCCCCCTTCAAATCTGGCTGTTGTGGGATCCCTTCCCGCCAACATTTGGGAAGAGGACCAAGGTACTATAAAATAGGACTTAGCCACCACCATAGATGGGGGAGAGATCCATTCTCACTTGACCACCTCACCAACTCTCTCAAGCTTAGGAACACCTCACCTCTTGAGGTTGTTCATCCACTGTACTAGTTTATCCTCAACCCCTCGAGGCAATCCACCACAAAACTGGAGTAGGGTATTACATCGCAAGGTGGCCCGAACCAGGATAAGCTGATGTGTCTCTCTGTCCCTTTGAGCTCGACGCGCTAGGCTACGAGGATCACAAGTAGGCAGGTTGGACAGGTTGAGATCTCCGCACGCACCCCAGAATTCGGACCTCTCAAAGGTTTGCGGAAGATGAAATCCGACACCACCCCTATTTGGTTTTGGAGTATTGAGGACAAACATGGTTGAGGGACTAATGTGTTTGTGAGAATTGCAGGATAACACAGGTAGTAGTCCCTCATTGATTCGGTTTACCTACCAAAGATGACCCCTAAAAATGTGTGAAGACATTGAAGACAATGGTGGTTCGTGAAGACATTCACGATGAAGATTATGATGTGTGAAGATATTCACTTGAAGACTATGGAGTGTGAAGACATAGTTGTTTCATAGTTTCCTTTCTTCTTTATTGTGTCATAGGAACCACCGTACTCTTAAGTGTGGTCCAAGTGAACAAAGTCAGAGTGAGTGATGTGATGCTCAACCAAATCCTATGTCTTTGAATGAAGACAATGAGAGCAAACCTTATCCAGAGTTGGATGAGTCAGCTTTGCTTGTAGCCGAAGCCAAGCTGCCGCGTGTGTTTGAAATCCGACTGTTGGACATGTGTCGGTTCCTTAGTGACCCAGGGTCATTTTGGACATATGAGGTCGGGTTGCCACTTGGATATAAATAGCCTACCCCTACAGCATAAATTGGTGGCTGCTCGGAGTTATTGCATGGCTTTTGTCGTTTTAGAGCAACCCACCTCTGAAGCGTTTGAGAGAGAGATCCTTGCAGGGACTAAGCCCAAAACACCCAGAGCCAAAGAGTGTTAGGCATCACTGAAGTCTTTATGTCCACGTGATTTGAAGACTTGTTACACCTGAGGACTGTGAATCCTCTAGCCGGTTAGGCGTCGCGTTCTGAGCATCCAAGAGTCATTGTCGATTGTCGGTGAACAAAATCTATGAAGGTTTGGAATTCTACTTGAAGACTTACCAAAGTGATTGGGCGAGGACTAGGTGTCCTTTGCTCAAGGGGAACAAGGTGAAGACACGGTCTTCTGAGTTCGATCTCAGCCTCCCTAACCATACGTACACTTGTCACAACAACTGGAACTAGTCTATCAAATCCTTGTCTTCACCAAGCAACTGGTTCTATCCCCTACTCTCATTACTCTCCAGTTTGTCTTCTTGAAGTCATTGCTTGCCTGCCTGATTCATTTGACTTCACTGTGTGAAGATTTATATCTGTTTGGTTTCGTACTATCTTCCATCCTTATCCTGTCTACCTAGCTGCAGTTAGTTCATGCTTCCACTGTATTGTATGCTTAACCAATGCTTGCCTAGTGTAGTTATCATTCCGCTACTTACTGTATAGGTTCAGTTTACCTGTTTGTCTTCAAAGCCACCGTGTTTTCGCCTATTCACCCCCCCATCTAGTCGATAACTAGCACTTTCAGTTAGAATAGGCTAGTAGTATGCGAATGGATTCAAGCCTAGCCACAGGAGCAAAGGTTTCATCAAAGTCAATTCCTTCCACTTGTGTGTAACCTTGAGCAACGAGGCGAGCTTTGTTTCTGACAACTTGTCCAAGTTCATCTTGCTTGTTGCGATAGATCTATTTCGTGCCAATGATATTGTGCTTGCGAGGATCAGGACATTTGACAAGCTCCCAGACATTATTCAACTCAAACTGTTGAATCTCTTCTTGCATAGCTTAATCCATTCAGGTTCCATGAAAGCTTCTTCAACTTTCTTGGGTTCAGATATAGAGACAAAGGCAAAGTGACCGCAGAAGTTTGCCAATTGCGTAGCTCTTGATCGAGTGAGAGGACCAGGTGCATTGATGCTATCAATAATTTCTCAATTTGGACTTGATTTGCAACCCGAGGATGAAGTGGATGAAGATTTTGATCAGACTGACTATTGTCTTCATTGTCGGTGTTCTAGATACGGGGAACCCAGACTTGCCTGACTGCGGCCCACTCTTTGGCTCCATCGACGGCCTGGTATGGCCTAGTTTCAGCATCAACAACTCAAAACCCTCGCGAGGGGCCAAGCCTCACGAGGCGGGCGACGCCAATACCTCCAAGGGGATCGGCCTCCTCAGGCTGGCTCCCGAGGAGCGGAGACTTCTATGCAAGGTGCACCTCCGAGGCTCAGCTGACGTGAGCCATGACGACCAAGGCCAGGCGGGTGCCAGGGCACGCAGAGTACCAGTTTCCTCTTTGGTGCAAGGGAAGCAAGCAGCAGGCACGGAGTCCCGAGGAATCAGCCAAAGGTTTCCATTCTGGTGCAACAAGACCAAGACCGCCAGGACGACAGGATGGAGGTCATCGCCGAGCCCACCGCAGCGTCACTACCAGAGGCTTTTGCAGGCGAAGACCGCTTTAGTCAGGATAGGGTGTACTTCTTGTCCCCCTTCAAATCTGGCATTGTGGGATCCCTTCCCGCCAACATTTTGGAAGAGGACCAAGGCCACTATAAATAGGACTTAGCCACCACCATAGAGGGGGGGACACATGTACAGATCAGATCCATTCCTCTCTCACCACTTCACCAGCTCACCCGAGCTCAAGAAGACCTCATCTCCTGAGAATATTCATCCACTTTACTAGCTCATCCTCAGCCCATTGAGGCAATCCACCACAAAGCTGGAGTAGGGTATTACACCACAAGGTGGCCCAAACCAGGATAAACTGATGTGTCTCTCTGTCCATTTGAGCCCCACATGCTAGGCTGTGAGGATCGCGAGTAGGCAGGCTGGGTAGGTTGAGATCTCCGCACACACCCCAGAGTTCGAACCTCTCAAGGGTTTGCGGAACCCAAAATCCGACATTTGGTGTTCCAGGTAGGGGTGCGTCGAATCTTCTCTTTCGTCAACCAGTCCGCCGCTACTCCACCGACACCATGGCCAACACCCCGAGAACCCACGTTGAGCACTGGGTTGACCGAGATTCTTTGACAACACATCCTGACGAGGAAGACCTCCACTCCGTGCAAGTCGCGGCCTGCACTCCGCCACGTGCCGTCGGCCACGGGAGGCGCGGGCCGCACACCCTTCCTCTTGCGCTGTGTCGCAACCGCGCTGCCGCGCGGTCTTCAAGCTGCATCATGGTAACAACACCACACACTCGCCGGGAGCAGGCAAACATGCAAGTCGCGGTCATCGTGGCTCGCGAACTGCTGAGGTGCAGGCTGGTGAAAAGCAACCGCGACGCCGTGCTGGAGCGAGTTGCCGAGTTACTAGATGCAGCATGCACGGGTGCAACACCATTCTGCACCCTGCCCACATTGCAAGTCATAGCGGAGGCGCGCTCTCACCCTCTCCACACCTGTGCACCCCCTCCCAGGGCCCCTGAAGAGCCTCTCGATGTCGGCCTACCTCACGGTGTGGTGCACACTGCTTCGACCATGCCACCTCGGGGCCGGGCGACTCCGAGCAACCTCCGCTGGGGCCATGCTGGGGCACCGGCCCTCGGTCACCTAGACCTGATGACGACCGCAGGGGGCAGAAGCATGAGGCAACTGGGCATCGACTGAGGCGCGGCCAGCCTGGAAGCCTACGTGCCCGTCGAAGTGGACCTGAGGTACGAGCCAGGAGAAGGCCCTAGTCGATTACGCACGCCAGGCTGGGCGCTGGAGGTACACAAAGCTGAGGCTCTTTGCGAGCTGCTGCAGGGCTCCACCAATGCCTTCGACAGCAGCAACCACTGGGTACAGCTAATGCCTCAGGAGCATGCTTGCGCTAACCATGGATCGCAGGTGAACCAGGATGCAGCCACCGCCAGGGCTCCCAGGGTGGCGGCCTAGTCGCTGGAGCACGAAGGGCCTTGAGAACGGCGTGGGGGAGGCCAGGGCCAGGGCCTCCCCTGCATTGCATGGAGCAATACGCTGCTCGGAGGTAGGTCCCCCACTGGGGAAGGCGTCGGCGAGCCCTTCCCCCCGGCAGAGGGCCTATGATCGCTGAGGGCACCGCCAGCGTCCCCCTTGCCCCTTGGTCTCATCCTGGTTTCTGGATGCCCCAACGGTGGTCGGGGGTGGCGCAGGGCGGGGTCCTCGTCGGGCGACATGAAGCAAGGCTCCGGCCTGTCAAGGTCTCCGCTCGTGACACTCTCACGTAATAATGAGTGGGGTTGTACACGCCCAGGAGTCTCCTGAGCGCCGCCCTGGGGCCTCATGGGGGCTCCCACCCACGTCCAAGTGGAAGCACCATGCTCCGCGCTAGCCGTCGACACCGTCCCCCAATTACTATTCCCACACCCAGTGGAAGCACTTAGCTCCGCACTGGTGAGAAGACTTGAAGACTAGCTAGGCGCCGAACACGGCCGTTTGCTTTCGCCTCTTTTTTTGTTCCCAATTTGCTTTCTTTTTGGAATGAACTTGGCTCTTGTGCATTTACCAAAAGAAAAACGGGGGGAAGTTTTCTTGTCTTGCATCGTTCTCTCGCTTTTTGGTTTCGTGTTTTTGAGCGGGGCTCGTGCCTGCTGCACCACCCCCGAGCACCTCACGAGTAGGGGCTGGGTGCGGTGCTCGCGCATTAAGCCTGATCAGGCCGGCCTCTATGACGCCCTCGATTCAATCGTACACTAATCATACACGCAAATGTGTACGATCAAGATCAAGGACTAACGGGAAGATATCACATCACAACTCTAGACACAAAAATAAAATAATACAAGCTTTATGTTACAAGCCAGGGGCCTTGAGGGCTCGAATACATAAGCTCGAAAACACAAGAGTCGGCGGAAGCAACAATATCTGAGTACAGACATGAGTTAGGCAAGTTTGCCTTAAGAAGGCTAGCACAAAAGCATCTACGATCGAAAAGGCAAGGCCTCCTGCCTGGGAGCCTCCTAACTACTCCTGGACGTCGGCGGTCTTCACGTGGTAGTAGGCACCCTCGTGGTAGTAGCAGCCATCGTCAAAGGTGGCGTCTGGATCCTGGGCTCCGACATCTGGTTGCATCAACCAGAAAGAAAAGAAAGGGGGAAACGGGGGAGCAACGCAACCGTGAGTAATCATCCAAAGTACTCGCAAGCAAGGATCTACACTACATATGCAACATTATCAAAGAAAGGCTGTATGTGGACTAGGCTGCAGCAATGCCAGAATAGAGAGGAGGCCTAGTCCTATCGAAGACTAGCATCTTCTGGAAACCACCACCTTCCAGCAAACAGGAGGGAGTAGAGTAGCATAAAGTAAAGTTGTAGTAGTGTTATCAACCTCGGCCAGAGATCCTTTCTCGACTCCCTGCGAGAAAGCAATCCCAGAGCCATACTATCCAATTGTTATCACAATCCAATTCTCATCACCATCCAATTCTCATCACAAGTATCCAGTTCTAGTTGTATCGATCGGGATACAACTCCAAGTGTCCGTTACCGTAGGACAGGCTATCGATAGATGTTTTCTTCCCTGCAGGGGTGCACCAACTTACCCACCACGCTCGATTAACTC
Source organism: Triticum dicoccoides (assembly GCF_002162155.2). NCBI lineage: Eukaryota > Viridiplantae > Streptophyta > Magnoliopsida > Poales > Poaceae > Triticum > Triticum dicoccoides. The sequence continues at coordinate 633,573,693 of NC_041385.1, forward strand.
CGGCCGGACACACTTTCCTGGGTCATGCCCGGCCTCGGCCAAACAATACACCGCAACCCGACCTAGGCTTAATAGAGAGGCCAGCACGCCGGACTAAACCTATGCCCCCAGGGGTCATGGGCCATCTCCCCGGGAACTCCTGCACGTTGCGAACGCGGCCGGTGAGTAGACCTAGCTACCTCCTTAAAAAAGTAGGTGCTTACCAGTCCAACCCGGCGCGCGCCGCTCAGTCGCTGACGTCTATTAAGCTTCGGCTGATGTATACGACGCAGAACACCCATACTATGCCCATGTGATGGTTAGTGCTATCAGGCCAAAGGCCCCTCGGATCAAATATCCAAATCGTAGTGGATTAGGAACGCGCGGTAACAAGCAGAGACTCACAAAAGATGTGACCCCGTTACCCCGTCTCGAGGACTTGCGGCTAGGGCTAAGAATGCCCGGCCACGCCTCGTAATTATCTCACGGGCACCTTCCAGGTCAACCCGACTCCTCATCACTCGCAATTATGCTCGCGCGGGTACCCCTCAGGGTCGACCCGTCTTGAGTAATATGGTTCAGTGTAAAGTCATAGTAATCATAGTAACTGTGTGCCTAAACATCAAGGGGCAAACCTGAGGAATCACCCCCGGTGAATTCCACTCGATGTAATCATCAAGGTGAACATAAGAGGAATCACCCCCGAGGTTCACACTTGAGGGGTTGCACGACAGGGTCATATCGGAAGTGATTAAGGCGGAATCACCCTCGATGACCACGACCGAATAGCTACACTACAGGGTTAACATCAGAAGTGTTATAGATGTCTCACCCTCGGCACTCAATAGTAACACTGCAGAGTCGAGCAACGAAGGGGCGTGATGTGACGTGAGGTGTCGGGTCCTGTTCTTCGATCCCATTGATCGGGTATTCAATGATGAAGTAGGGGCAACAAGGACAAGGTGGGGGTGACTGATGGATCACTAACCAACCTATACTAAGCAGTTTAGGATAAGTAGGTAAGGTATAACAGCAGATACAAAAGCAGGCTATGCATCAGAATAGGAGCAAACAATAACAGTAGAAAAATCTAATGCAAGCATGAGAGTATAGAATGGGCGATATCGGGATGATCAAAGGGGGGCTTGCCTGGTTGCTCTGGCAAGGAAGGGTCATCGTCGACGTAGTCGATCACAGGGGCAACATCAGTCTCGGGGTCTACCGGAGAGAAGAGGGGGAAGAAACAGTAAATATAAAGCAAACATAGCATCACAAAGCATAACTTGGCAATATGTTGTGGCGGGTGTGAGCTAACGTATGGCTACAACATGTAGGTGAAGGGGGGAATTCAACCGGGAATGTATTCCCGGTTCCGGACCTGTGTCAAACAAATAACCGGAGGGGGAACGTTCCTTGTTCAGATAGTTAGGGGCATGTGACAGGTATGAGGAGGGCGTATTCGGATTCGTTGGATTTTTCTGAGCAACTTTCATGTATAAAGTTTTTCAATCCGAGCTACGGTTTATTTTATATGATTTTTCAAAGATTTAAACCACTTTGGAATTAGTGGATTTATTTTAATACGAAAATAATAAATAGATAAGTTGCTTTGGGTACATAGGAGTGTACCCAGCAATGTGTGTAAGTGTATGACATGTGGGTCGTGCTGACTGCCTAGTCACCAGTCAACAGTCAAAGCTGACAAAGTTGACTGGTCCAACTGACATATGGGGCCCACATGTCATAGAGGGGCTTTATTTGATCTTATCCACACAAATAGTACAGGGGGGTCCCACCTGTCATAGGAACACTTTTATTTTTAACAGATTGATTTAAAGGGGGAGTTGGTTGATGGGACCCATGTGACATACACTAATTAGGAGGGGGTTAGCACTAATGGGGATTAGTTCCTAAACCAAACGAGGCCACAGAGGCACAGGCGCCGGCGCTCGGCGACTGCGGCCAGGAGCAGCAGGTCGGGGCGCTGGGGAGGCGTGCGAAGGTGGCGACGACGACTGTAGGCGGGCGCGGCTCAGGGGGCCGCCGGCAGTGGCGGGCGAAAGCGGGGGGCGGCCGGAAGTAGCGAGCAGATGCGGGCGACAGGCACAAGCAGCAAGGGGGGTAGGGGAAGGGAGGAGCAGCGGTGGGCGGCGACGACAAACGTGGGCGGCACCGCGGGCGAGCAGCAGTAGTGGCAGGAGGAGGCGTGCAGGCGGACTCGCTGGACTCCTTGGAGCTCCACGAGCTCGGTAGCGAGCCCGAAGTCGAGCTGCAGCAGCAGTGGCTATGGCGGCGAGCACGACTACGACGTCGGGTACGGTTTTGACGAAAACGACGGCTACGAGCGAGGAGTGGAGCAGGGAAAAGAGGGGATCGACGGTGCTCACCGAGGAGCTCAAGAAAGGCTCGGTGAGGGCTTAGTAGCAGCAGAACGGCGACGCTCGTCGCAGAAGCGTCGGCGACCGAAGCGAAGGGGGCGGCTCGATTCGCCCTCTGCAGCGGCTCCCAGCTCACGTTCATGGATGGAGACGAAGTGGACGACGACGACGGAGACGAAGGGAACGATGGCGAGGCGAACGGGGCTCGATGGCCGCGAGGACGCGTGAGGCACGGCGGCGACCGCGTCGGCCTCCTCTCCAAAACGAAGGAGAGGGAGAGGCGGATCTGGGGGAGGAGAGGCGCAAGTGGGGGTGGGGCGAGAGGATCGAGGCGACAGGGATGGAGGGGATCCTTATCCCCTCGTCGGCGAGGCGCGAGGCGACGAGCGGGTTCGACGGCGACCACTCGTGCGGGTCGTTCGAACAGGAGAAAGGGGAAGGCGACACGGGAGGGCGAGTGGGCCAGCTACGGTGGGCCGATGGCCAGCTGGGGCGTTTGGCCCAGTGGGGCAGGGGCATTCTCTCTCTTCTCCTTTTTCTCCTTATTTGCTTTCTGTTTTTTTTAATAACAGAGATGGGTAAGAAAATATTATGCATTCTATTTACTTAGGAAAAATATGGGAAATGCCCCTTTTATTCCCTGGTGATCTTAGACAGTGCCACAAATATTTTGGAGACCAGAAGAATTCATTTGGTTACTTTCATAAATAGGATATCATTTAAAAATGTTGAATTGGTGCTGTTATTATTGCTAATGCTCATCTTTGCATAAAAGTGATGTTGTGTTCCTTAACAAATAATTGTTATGGAATTTTTGACAACCGATGAACATTTTTCCAGCAACTTTAGAGCAACTTCAAACTTCACTTGAATTTGAATTGACTGGAATTTCAAATGGGATATTGAACAAAGGTGATTAAGCACTGTTTGGAAAAATGATTAACTTAATCACAGAGGGTTACTGTATCACGACACTGGGGGTGTTACAAATCTCCTCCTCTACAAGAAATCTCATCCTGAGATTTAAGTGGGGAAGTAAAGAGTAACTTCGGGAGAACTGACCCTTATAGGGTTAATTATCTGGTGAACAATTCAGGGAACGAGGCGGAAGTATCTCTTGAGTTGAAACTTAATAAAACATCGAGAGCAAAGTATGAATGTACAATAGGAACTTCCAAGCGAATGGACAAACGATACCTGAACAGAGTGTGAGAAAGGGGTTCAGAGCATCGAGAATAGATCATCTCTCAGAAGGTGGCTCGTGATTTGATACGAAGCCACATGCAAGAATATTTCGAAATCAAAGATATACAGGAAAGTCAGGTTTCAATCCTGTGGAACTGTGGTTTATGGGCCCACCATGTGGGTTAAGGGTAGAAAGGGGGGTGACATCTTGCATGGTCATGATAGTAAGGCATGTCAGAGAATAATCTATCAGTTATTTCAGCAACAACGTCGGTAGCAAGGGCGAGGGACGAAGAGAACCATTTTCATGCTCGTTGGAATGAGGCGGACCAATAGGCAAGGTTCTCGTCCATCGGTGCTACCGTAATGTTATCAACAATAGTAACAGGGTATTACTGACAGAGTTGTTCAACCAAGGTGTTTACCTAAGCAGGGAAATATTACTGCTTAGATCATATAGATCACAAGAAAGGTTAAACAAAACAATGGAAAGGATAATGTGTTTAAACCCAAGTATTAGGAGTATAGCTTTCGCAGGGGAAGGCAAGGCATGATATACATGATAAGGCCCATGTATGAAACCATTTAGACAAAGGGGCAAGGAAATTGTGAGTATTACCCATACAACGGTGTTTCGATAATTGATCAGGAAAAATCAACATTGCGCTTTCAATGTTCTTAAAGAGGTTTGGAGTAACACAGTCATACTTTTGGACAGCATTGACATGGTCATCAGGTAGAAGCAGGACCTTGGGAACACAAAGGATCCATCGGGAATTACTTGAACACCTCATGCAATTTTATCAGGGAAGATGAGGAGGTGGCCGATGGTTTCAACAAAAATCCATCGACGTGTCAAAAAGGATGTATTTCCAAAATTTAAATGAACAAATTCGTGTTGGGGGAGGCAAGAACGTTGTCGATGATCACACAAATCATCGAGGGGCAAGGATAGTATTTCTCATCATGGATTCAATTGATAACCGGAAAGAGCATCAGCATGTTGATGATGATCACGACACATTTGTCGAGAGATTTCATGAAGATGTAATCGATTGGCGATGACATCAAGTCAAGGAATGATGAAGCAAAAGGTTATTCGAACCACGGGTACGACACAAACTTGAAATCAAGCTTGTTGTTCATGGAAAAATGATATGACGAGGAAGACCGACGTAAGCTTAGCTCATCGTCAAAAATTGTGCTCCGGGAAGAAGAACCAGGTAGCACAGTTAAAATTTGGCACGATATTGACATAGCCGGCCAGGCTAGGAATGACTTGAAGGATTATTAAACTCGTAAGCAATGAAAATTACTTAGTTATGGAATCGGAGTGCGGAATCGATTCACTTATCGGTGTTCTCGAGTGACTAATAACTCAAAACCCGTGGAAAATTGGAATCGGCAAGAAATAATAGTTGAGGAAGAACTTAGTCCCGTGATATTCTCGAGATAACAGGGGGCAATACTCTAGGTAGATCAAAATAGAGGTTGGACAGATTAAATGATCTGCAGAAGACAAGTATTTTAACTTGTCCAGGAAAAGGAATCAAGGAGAAAATATGGTCGGAACCACGATTGCAAAGAATCAATTTAAAGATGGAAGATGAGCTTAAACCAAGGGAACATTCGATTATAAGAGAAGCTTCCATGATAAGATCTACATCGTGGCTATGGGCATGAACACAAAGTTCAAGGTCGACTCCCACTTCTTCAATGCATAACCTCTCATTTACTTCTCGCTTTTGACAAAGTTGCAGTGTAGAAATTTTTATCCGGCGTAACACTAGTAGAGTATGACCCATAGAAATTTCCGGGTTCACACAAATTAGGGAAAGCATTAGTTCAACCCATCGGGGCATCTTAGAAACATATACTACGAACTCCAGGAGTAATTAACACAAGCTCGAAAGTAGAGCATGGTTGACAAAAGCAGAGTATCGGAGTCAAAGCAGATGATACAATTTACCAAAGGTATTATTTATCAGGGAAAAACTCACAAGACTTTGGATGTGAAGGACTTTGTCGAATAACAATCCAACAAGGATTCAGCAGTCCTCAATGGATCTGATGTGAGTATCAGTACTCAATCAGAATAAGGAAAGAATGCAAAGAGGCATAAGATTATAGAAACAGCAGAATAATTCGGCGTTCAAGTTGAAGGGAACTAGGTGGACAATCAATTACAACATGATTGGCCGAGATCAACTCATGTCCAGAATGACGTATGAGCAGGAAGGTCAATTTTCAAGGTTCGACTGATGATTGTGAGCAACGCAACATATTGAATCAATAGGCTCAGGATGACAATGACAAAGGATGTTAATGAATATTGCCGGACATATGGATTAACCATAATGCAGGTAGACAAGACTTTCGGGAGCACTAGGCTACAGAGGATCTTCGGGAGATTGAATTGCATTCAAAGAATTTTGTGAGACATATGATCAACTGGGGATGAACGAATCTCCGATAAGTGTGAGGAATTATTCGTAGGGGTATTCAGGCAAAAAAGGAGTTGCAAGGTAGGAGGCGCAAAGGATTCTCAGAAAATCGCAAAGTATTTTAGGGTATCTTGTAGTAACATGAGCAATTGGAAATGAAGGTATGGATGGCAAGTGTATGTAGCTATCCATGGGGATTTATCGGAGGTAGGGAATTGCAACGGCGAAGGGCACAAGGGTCTTAGGAAAAACATTGAAGAGTATCTTCGGAATCTTCTGGTGCACCAAGCGATCATCTGGAATGAAGGGCTCTCCGGGAGGAAATGGTTACGAGAACCTAATGTTAGAGTTAATAAAATCATTTAACTCGAATAGAAGAGAGATTACAATCCCAGAGTATAGGCGAGGAGTAAAAGATCCTAATACCACCCAATGGCGACGTGGGCCCGTAAGACACAAAGCCAATGTTAGTAAAAGTTTTTCAATGACTAGACTCAACTTCGGCCAAGGAGTTGGAAAGGGGGCTACCTACAGGCAGTCGGCTCTAATATCAACTTGTGACGCCCTCGATTTAATCGTACACTAATCATACACGCAAATGTGTACGATCAAGATCAAGGACTCACGGGAAGATATCACATCACAACTCTAGACACAAAAATAAAATAATACAAGCTTTATGTTACAAGCCAGAGGGCTCGAATACATAAGCTCGAAAACACAAGAGTCAGCGGAAGCAACAATATCTAAGTACAGACATGAGTTAGACAAGTTTGCCTTAAGAAGGCTAGCACAAAAGCATCTACGATCGAAAAGGCAAGGCCTCCTGCCTGGGAGCCTCCTAACTACTCCTGGACGTCGGCGGTCTTCACGTGGTAGTAGGCACCCTCCTGGTAGTAGCAGCCATCGTCAAAGGTAGCGTCTGGATCCTGGGCTCCGACATCTGGTTGCATCAACCGGAAAGAAAAAAAAGGGGAAACGGGGGAGCAAAGCAACCGTGAGTACTCATCCAAAGTACTCACAAGCAAGGATCTACACTACATATGCAACATTATCAAAGAAAGGCTGTATATATGGACTGGGCTGCAGAAATGCCAGAATAGAAAGGAGGCCTAGTCCTATCAAAGACTAGCATCTTTTGGAAACAACCATCTTCCAGCAAACAGGAGGGAGTAGAGTAGCATAAAGTAAAGTTGTAGTAGTGTTATCAACCTCGGCCAGAGATCCTTTCTCGACTCCCTGCGAGAAAGCAATCCCAGAGCCATACTATCCAATTGTTATCACAATCCAATTCTCATCACCATCCAATTCTCATCACAAGTATCCAGTTCTAGTTGTATCGATCGGGATACAACTCCAAGTGTCCGTTACCGTAGGACAGGCTATCGATAGATGTTTTCTTCCCTGCAGGAGTGCACCAACTTACCCACCACACTCGATTAACTCCGGCCGGACACACTTTCCTGGGTCATGCCCGGCCTCGGCCAAACAATACGCCGCAACCCGACCTAGGCTTAATAGAGAGGCCAGCACGCCGGACTAAACCTATGCCCCCAGGGGTCATGGGCCATCTCCCCGGGAACTCCTGCACGTTGCGAACGCGGCCGGTGAGCAGACCTAGCTACCTCCTTAAAAAGGTAGGTGCTTACCAGTCCAACCCAGCGCGCGCCGCTCAGTCGCTGACGTCTATTAAGCTTCGGCTGATGTATACGACGCAGAACGCCCATACTATGCCCACGTGATGGTTAGTGCTATTAGGCCAGAGGCCCCTCGGATGAAATATCCAAATCGTAGTGGATTAGGAACACGCGATAACAAGCAAAGACTCACGAAAGATGTGACCCCATTGCCCCGTCTCGAGGACTTGTGGCTAGGGCTAAGAATGCCCGGCCACGCCTCGTAATTATCTCACAGGCACCTTCCAGGTCAACCCGACTCCTCATCACTCGCAATTATGCTCGCGCGGGTACCCCTCAGGGTCGACCCGTCTTTAGTAACATGGTTCAGTGTAAAGTCATAGTAATCATAGTAACTGTGTGTCTAAACATCAAGGGGAAAACCCGAGGAATCACCCCCGGTGAATTCCACTCGATGTAATCATCAAGGTGAACGTAAGAGGAATCACCCCCGAGGTTCACACTTGAGGGGTTGCACGACAGAGTCGTATCGGAAGTGGTTAAGGCGGAATCACCCTCGATGACCACGACCGAATAGCTACACTACAGGGTTAACATCAGAAGTGTTATAGAGGTCTCACCCTCGGCACTCAATAGTAACACTGCAGAGTCGAGCAACGAAGGGGCATGATGTGACGTGAGGTGTCGGGTCCTGGTCTTCGATCCCGTTGATCGGGTCTTCAATGATGAAGCAGGGGCAACAAGGACAAGGTGGGGGTCACTGATGGATCACTAACCAACCTATACTAAGCAGTTTAGGATAAGCAGGTAAGGTATAATAGCAGATACAAAAGCAGGCTATGCATCAGAATAGGAGCAAGCAATAACAGTAGCAAAATCTAATGCAAGCATGAGAGTATAGAATGGGCGATATCGGGATGATCAAAGGGGGGGGGGCTTGCCTGGTTGCTCTGGCAAGGAAGGGTCATCGTCGACATAGTCGATCACAGGGGCAACATCAGTCTCGGGGTCTACCGGAGAGAAGAGGGGGAAGAAACAGTAAATATAAAGCAAACATAGCATCACAAAGCATAACTTGGCAATATGTTGTGGCGGGTGTGACCTAACGTATGGCTACAAGATGTAGGTGAAGGGGGCATTCAACCGGGAATGTATTCCCGGTTCCGAACCTATGTCAAACAAATAACCGGAGGGGGAACATTCCATGTTCAGATAGTTAGGGGCATGTGACAGGTATGAGGAGGGCGTATTCGGATTCGTTGGATTTTTCTGAGCAACTTTCATGTATAAAGTTTTTCAATCCGAGCTACGGTTTATTTTATATGATTTTTCAAAGATTTAAACCACTTTGGAATTACTGGATTTATTTTAATACGAAAATAATAAATAGATAAGTTGCTTTGGGTACACAGGAGTGTACCCAGCAATGTGTGTAAGTGTATGACATGTGGGTCGTGCTGACTGCCCAGTCACCAGTCAACAGTCAAAGCTGACAAAGTTGACTGGTCCAACTGACATATGGGGCCCACATATCATAGAGGGGCTTTATTTGATCTTATCCACACAAATAGTATAGGGGGTCCCACCTGTCATAGGAACACTTTTATTTTTAACAGATTGATTTAAAGGGGGAGTTAGTAGATGGGACCCATGTGTCATACACTAATAAGGAGGGGGTTAGCACTAATGGGGATTAGTTCCTAAACCAAACGAGGCCACAAAGGCACAGGAGCCGGCGCTCGGCGACTGCGGCCGGGAGCAACAGGTCGGGGCGCTGGGGAGGCGCGCGAAGGTGGCGACGACGGATGTAGGCGGGCGCGGCACAGGGGGCCGCCGGCAGTGGCGGGCGAAAGCGGGGGGCGGCCGGAAGCAGCGAGCAGATGCGGGCGACAGGCACGAGCAGCGAGGGGCGTAGGGGAAGGGAGGAGCAGCGGCGGCCGGCGACGACAAACGTGGGCGGCACCGCGGGCGAGCAGCAGTAGTGGCAGGAGGAGGCGTGCGGGGGGACTCGCTGGACTCCTTGGAGCTCCACGAGCTCGGTAGCGAGCCCGGACTCGAGCTGCAGCAGCAGTGGCTATGGCGGCGAGCACGACTACGACGTCGGGTACGGTTTTGACGAAAACGACGGCTACAAGCGAGGAGAGGAGCAGGGAAAAGAGGGGATCGATGGTGCTCACCGAGGAGCTCAAGAAAGGCTCGGTGAGGGCTTAGTAGCAGCAGAACGGCGACGCTCGTCGCAGAAGCATCGGCGACCGAAGCGAAGGGGGCGGCTCGATTCGCCCTCTGCAGCGGCTCCCAGCTCGCGTTCGTGGATGGAGACGAAGTGGACGACGACGACGGAGACGAAGGGCACGATGGCGAGGCGAACGGGGCTCGATGGCCGCGAGGACGGGTGAGGCACGGCGGCGACCGCGTCGGCCTCCTCTCCAAAACGAAGGAGAGGGAGAGGCGGATCTGGGGGAGGAGAGGCACAAGTGGGGGTGGGGAGAGAGGATCGAGGCGACAGGGATGGAGGGGATCCTTATCCCCTCGTCGGCAAGGCGCGAGGCGACGAGCGGGTTCGACGGCGACCACTCGTGCGGGTCGTTCGAACAGGAGAAAGGGGAAGGCGACACGGGAGGGCGAGTGGGCCGGCTATGGTGGGCCGATGGCCAGCTGGGGCGTTTGGCCCAGTGGGGCAGGGGCTTTCTCTCTCTTCTCCTTTTTCTCCTTCTTTGCTTTCTGTTTTTTTAATAACAGAGAAGGGTAAGAAAATATTGGGCATGCTATTTACTTAGGAAAAATATGGGAAACGCCCCTTTTATTCCCTGGTGATCTTAGACAGTGCCACAAATATTTTGGAGACCAGAAGAATACATTTGGTAATTTTCATAAATAGGATATCATTTAAAATTGTTGAATTGGTGCTGTTATTATTGCTAATGCTCATCTTTGCACAAAAGTGATGTTGTGTTCCTTAACAAATAATTGTTATGGAATTTTTGACAACCGATGAACATTTTTCCAGCAACTTTAGAGCAACTTCAAACTTCACTTGAATTTGAATTGACTGGAATTTGAAATGGGATATTGAACAAAGGTGATTAAGCACTGTTTGGAAAAATGATTAACTTAATCACAGAGGGTTACTGTATCACGACACTGGGGGTGTTACAGCCTCGAGCATGCAAAGGCTCCCCCTGGGGACCAGGGATGCGGCCACCATGCGCACACCTTTCCGTGGTCTGGAAGTTAGCCCCTCGTGAAGCACTCTAGGACAGGTCAACAGGCTCCTCGGGAGGATCAGACCCTCGCGAGCCGACGGCAGGCAAGCCACGAGAAGACAAGTGTTGTTGCGACATTGATAACCCACAAGTGTAGGGGATCGCAACAGCTTTCGAGGGTAAAGTATTCAACCCAAATTTATTGATTCGACACAAGGGGAGCCAAAGAATATTCTTGAGTATTAGCAGTTGAGTTGTCAATTCAACCACACCTGGATAACTTAGTATCTACAATAAGGTATTTAGTAGCAAAGTAGTATGATAGTTATGGTAACGGTGGTAAAAGGTAAAGATAGTAATAGCAATATTTTTGGTGTTTTGTAGTGATTGTAACAGTAGCAACGGAAAAGTAAATAAGCGAAGCACAAGATGCGAAAAGCTCGTAGGCAACGGATCAGTGATGGATAATTATGCCGGATGCGATTCCTCATGTAATAGCTATGACATAGGGTGACACAGAACTAGCTTCAGTTCATCAATGTAATGTAGGCATGTATTCCGTAAATAGTCATATGTGCTTATGGAAAAGAACTTGCATGGCATCTTTTGTCCTACCCTCCCGTGGCAGCAGGGTCCTAGTGGAAACTAAGGGATATTAAGGCCTCCTTTTAATAGAGAACCGGACCAAAGTATTAACACATAGTGAATACATGAACTCCTCAAACTACGGTCATCACCGAGAAGTATCCTGATTATTGTCACTTCGGGGTTGTTGGATCATAACACATAATAGGTGACTATAGACTTGCAAGATAGGATCAAGAACATGCATATATTGATGAAAACATAATAGGTTCAGATCTGAAATCATGGCACTCGGGCCCTAGTGATAAGCATTAAGCATAGCAAAGTCATAGCAACATCAATCTCAAAACATAGTGGATACTAGGGATCAAACCCTAACAAAACTAACTTGATTACATGGTAAATCTCATCCAACCCATCACCGTCCAGCAAGCCTATGATGGAATTACTCACGCACGGCGGTGAGCATCATGAAATTGGTGATGGAGGATGGTTGATGATGACGACGGCAACGAATCCCCCTCTCCGGAGCCCCGAACGCACTCCAGATCAGCCCTCCCGAGAGATATTAGGGCTTGGCGGGGGCTCCATGTCGTAAAATGCGATGAAACTTTCTCTCTGATTTTTTTCTCCCCGAGACGGAAGATATAGAGTTGGAGTTGAAGTCGGTGGAGGTCCAGGGGGCCCACGAGGTAGGGGGGCACGCTCCCCTGTCTCATGGACAGGCCCTGGCCCCCCTGGTGTATTTCTTTCGCCCATAAATTCTAATTAATTCTAAAAAGTGCCTCCGTGGATATTCAGGACATTCCGAGAACTTTTCTTTTCTACACATAAAACAACATCATGGCAGTTCTGCTGAAAATAGCGTCAGTCCGGGTTAGTTTCATTCAAATCAAGCAAGTTAGAGTCCAAAACAAGGGCAAAAGTGTTTGGAAAAGTAGATACGTTGGAGATGTATCAACTCCCCAAGCTTAAACCTTTGCTTGCCTCAAGCAATTCAGTTGATAAACTGAAAGTGACAAAGAAAAACTTTTACAAAATCTATTTGCTCTGTTGTTGTAAACATGCAAAGCCATCATTCAGGTTTCCATAATATTATAAACTAACCATACTCACAATAACGCTTAGGTCTCACAATTACTCATATCAATAACATAATCAGCTAGCGAGCCATAATATTAAAACTCAGATGACAACACTTTCTCAAAACAATCATAATATGATATAACAAAATGGTATCTCGCTAGCCCTTTCTGAGACTGCAAAACATAAATGCAGAGCACCTTTAAAGATCAAGGACTGACTAAACATTGTAATTCATGGTAAAAGATATCCAATAAAGTCATATTAGTGCACCTATTCATGGACTTTTATCACTTATTACCTTGCTGTTTTTATATTTTTGGATTACAAATACTCATATCTACCATCCATATTGCATTTGTATCACCATCTCTTCGCCGAACTAGTGCACCTATACAATTTACCATTGTATTGGGTGTGTTGGGGACACAAGAGACTCTTTGTTATTTGGTTGAAGGGTTGTTTGAGAGAGACCATCTTCATCCTACGCCTCCCACGGATTGATAAACCTTAGGTCATCCACTTGAGGGAAATTTGCTACTGTCCTACAAACCTCTACACTTGGAGGCCCAACAACGTCTACAAGGAGAAGGTTGTGTAGTAGACATCAAGCTCTTTTCTGGCGCCGTTGCCGGGGAGGTGAGTTCTTGAAGGTATATCTTTAGATCTTGCAATCTAATATTTTTGCTTCTTGTTTTATCACTAGTTTAGTCTATAAAATAAAACTAAAAAATGGAATTGAGTTTGTCTCATATGCTTCATCTTCTTAATATCTTTCGTAAGAATGATGGTAAGGAAAATTGTACTCAAGTGCTAGAAGAAGTCTATAAAATGTTTTGCACTAAATCTTTGAATGATGAGCATGATTGTAATGTTGTTAGTATGAACTCTTTGAATACTCATGGTACTAATGATGATTGCACTAGTCATGATGAAAATGTCTCTTATAAGCATGTCGATTTTTGTGGAGTGCATAGAGTTTGCAAGTACATACCAAATAGAGAATATGGATTTTGCAAGAGGCATAAGTATTTAGAAACTAAATTGTTGCAAGAAAGGCTAAATGTGAGTGCTGAAAATTTAAAATTTCTTTGCCGTACTTGTGAACTTTGCTATGAACGTGGTCATTTACATCTCCAATGCAAATTGTTTCATGATCGAATCGTGTCTAAAAATTGTGATGACTTGATTTCCCTTGTAAATCGTAATGAACTTAGTTTGCTTTTGGGTTATGAAGAAATGAAACATTTAATTAAGGACATTCCAGAATTTGCCCATAAGAAATTCCTTGATATTGATCTAGAGGAGATTTATATGTATTGTGCGGTGAATTGCATTGAAAATCCTTATATTGCCAATTACATAAAGAAAATAAAGCAAATAGAATATGAAAATAATACTAATGAAAGGGAAGAGACTTCCCAATATCCTCCTATTATTTATTATGATGAATCAGGTAACGAGGAGGAGCTTTCTATTCAACCAATCTCATCAATATGGAGCTCAAAACGAGGGTTAAACCCACATATGATGTGGAGAAGAAAAAGAAAAGACGGAGAAGCAAAGGTAGAAAGGTATCCCTCCCAAATGATGTTGCTCCTATTACTCATTGTGATGATGATAATTGCTATACTATTGGTGCTATCCATACTATTAATGATGAGAGTGATTATTCTTATGATATGAAAAGGCCCAAGCTTGGGGAATCTATGGTTGATGAGGATGACATGTTTGAGAATATATTTTCTGAAATTAATGTTTGTCCCAAGCTTTGGGATGCCATGTTTAATGAAGAAAATATTTTTAGCCTCCCAAGTTTTGATGTGCAAATTTATTGTGATGATAGCATGCCTCCTATTTATGATGGTTATATTGATGAAAGTGGGTTTGGAAGAGTGTGAACTTTAGGAAGTAATGATCCCACTATTTTGGAGGGTGTTGAATCTTATAATATTTATGAAAGTGGGTTTGGAGAGGTCATGACTTTATTTACTGATCAATCCACTATTTTGGAAGAGGTTTCAATTAACTATGATGAGAAGAAAGTTGCTACTTATGATGATTATTGTATTGATGAGACTTATGATGATTATTGTATTGTTGAAACTTATGCTATAAAAAGTATTGATGAGTATATTTATAAATCTTGTCATGATTATGATTACCCTTTTTCTGAACATTACTCTTCTAATGTGGAAACAATTTATAGTATTCGAATCTCTTATGATACCTCCACTATTCCGAATGAGAAGAAATTTGCTTATGAGGAGAGTAATCAAAACTCTATGCTTGTAGATCATGAAAAGAATGCTTTATGTGCTGGTTATATTGTTGAATTTATTCATGATGCTACTGAAAATTATTATGAGAGAGGAACATATGCTTGTAGGAATTGCAATAATATCAAGTTTCCTCTCTATGTGCTTAAAATCATGAAGGTATGCTTGTTTTCCCTTCCTATGGTAGTTGATTATTGTTCCCATAAGTTGTTTGCTCACAAAATCCGTATGCATAGGAAGTGGGTTAGACTTAAATGTGCTATTCATATTCTTCATGATGCTCTCTTTATGTTTCAATTCTTATCTCTTATGTGAGCATCATTGAAATCATCATGCCTAGCTAGGGGCGTTAAACTATAGCGCTTGTTGGGAGGCAACCCAATTTTATTTTTGTACTTTGTTTTTGCTCCTGTTTAGTAATTAAATAATTGATATATTCTCTGGTTAGATGTGGTTTTAGTTTTAATTAGTGTTTGTGCCAAGTAGAGCCTTTGGGAAGACTTGCGTGAAGTCTATATGATCTTGCTGTAGAAAATAGAAACTTTTGCGCTCACGAGTTTAGCAGCCATTGTTTACTGGAGAGTGATTTTAGGTTGATTCTTTTTGCAGATGATTAATAGACAAATTCCTCAGGTCCACCAATTTATTTCAGAATTGTTTGAGTTCCATAAGTATACGTTTGATACAGATTACTACATACTATTTTGTTTTTGACAGATTCTATTTTCAATGTGTTGTTTCCTTATTTTGATGAATCTAGGAGTAGTATCGGAGGGTATGAACCATAGAGAAGTTGGAATACAGTAGATATAACACCAATGTGAATAAAGAATAAGTTCATTACAGTATCTTAAAGTGGTGGTTTGTTTTATTGTACTAACGGAGCTCATGAGATTTTCTGTTGAGTTTTGTGTGGTTGAAGTTTTTGAAGTTTTGGGTAAAGATTCGATAGACTATGGAATAAGGAGTGGAAAGAGCCTAAGATTGGGGATTACCAAGGCACCCCAAGGTAATATTCAAGGAGCTATATTTTTCATGGAAAACTCAAAACGGTGCCCGGGCTCATCTGCTCCCTCTCAGCAAACAATTCAAAAAAAATAGAAAAATTCAAAAAATTCCAACTTTTTTTTGTGGTGGTAGATAATTTAATGCGTGAGGTGCGCTCCAAAATTCAACTCATTTGGACAGCTGAGCAGCTCTCGGCAAAAAAGACAAATCGGGTCAAAACAGTGCGTGAACAGTAAACATTTTTACAGACCCTGATTTTGTCTTTTTTGCCGAGAGCTGCTCAGATGCTCAAATGAGCTGATTTTTGGGGCGCACCTCACGCGTCAAATTATCTACCACAAAAAAAAATTGGAATTTTTTGAATTTTTCTAGTATTTTTTTTTATTTTTTTCTAAGCGTGGGTGCAGATGAGCCCGGGTGCAGATTAGCCGCACTCGTGTGAGGTAACTTTACTTGGAGCTATATTTTTATTCACCACATGATATGTGTTTTGCTTGGAGCATCATTTTATTTCATTAGTATTTGCTTTCTGTTATTTAGAATAAAGTTTTGCATCTATATTTTCAATAAAAATGTCAAGGATAGCCTTTACCATGCTTATTTTGCAAGTATACATGTTGCTGTTTCAAAACAGAAAGTTTACCATTGTTGCAAAAATTCCCTAGAAAAGTCAGAGAGTGATATAATGGTGAATCTTTTTGAATAATGAGCTATGATAAATCTTCTACACCTTAGTATTTTTCTTATAATTTTTGGAGTTAGGGAAGTATGATGAATCTTGCATTCTTTACAGACTATACTGTTTTGGCAGATTGCTGTTATGTTTGCATTGTTTGCATGTGTTTGCTTGTTTAATTATTCTATTTGAGGATAGGAGTGTTAAATATGCAGATACATTTAGTATGCAATGTTGAATAATAATGTTAGTAATTTGTTACAATAGAAAATGATAAGGTTTTTGCATTGTTTTATACTAACTTATCTCACGAGTTCTTGTTGAGTTTTGTGTGGATGAAGTTTTTGAGATTTAGGAAAACCGTGATATGAGAGGAATTAAGGAGACACAAAAGTTCAAGCTTGGGGATGTATAATAACCCAAAAGTGTAGGGGATCGCAACAGCTTTCGAGGGTAGAGTATTCAACCCAAATTTATTGATTCGACACAAGGGGGGCCAAAGAATATTCTTGAGTATTAACAGTTGAGTTGTCAATTCAACACACCTGGATAACTTAGTATCTGCAGCAAGGTATTTAGTAGCAAAGTAGTATGATAGTAATGGTAACAGTGGTAAAGTTAAAGATAGCAAAAGTAATATTTTTGGGTTTTGTAGTGATTGTAACAATAGCAACGGAAAAGTAAATAAGCGAAGTACAATATATGAAAAGCTCGTAGGCAATGGATCGGTGATGGATAATTATGTCGGATGCGATTCCTCATGTAATAGCTATAACATAGGGTGACACAGAACTAGCTCCAACTCATCAATGTAATGCAGGCATGTATTCCGAATATAGTCATACGTGCTTATGGGAAAGAACTTGCATAACATATTTTGTCCTACCCTCCCGTGGCAGCGGGGTCCTAGTGGAAACTAAGGGATATTAAGGCCTCCTTTTAATAGAGAACCGGACCAAAGCATTAACACATAGTGAATACATGAACTCCTCAAACTACGGTCATCACCGAGAAGTCTCCCGATTATTGTCGCTTCGGGGTTGTCGGATCATAACACATAATAGGTGACTATAGACTTGCAAGATAGGATCAAGAACACACATATATTCATGAAAACATAATAGGTTTAGATCTGAAATCATGGCACTCGGGCCCTAGTGACAAGCATTAAGCATAGAAAAGTCATAGCAACATCAATCATAGAACATAATGGATACTAGGGATCAAACCCTAACAAAACTAACTTGATTACATGGTAAATCTCATCCAACCCATCACCGTCCAGCAAGCCTACGATGAAATTACTCATGCACGGCAGTGAGCATCATGAAATTGGTGATGGAGGATGGTTGATGATGATGACGGCGATCCCCCTCTCCGGAGCCGCGAACGGACTCCAGATCAGCCCTCCCGAGAGAGATTAGGGCTTGGCGGAGGCTCGGTATCGTAAAATGCGATGAAACTCTCTCTCTGATGTTTTTCTCCGCGAGACGGAATATATAGAGTTGGAGTTGAGGTCGGTGGAGCTGCAGGGGGCCCACGAGACAGGGGTGCGCCCAGAGGGGGTGGGCGCGCCCCCCACCCTCGTGGACAGGGTGTGGGCCCCTTGGTCTTCATATTTTGCGCGCATTTTTTATATTTTCTGAAACTTGTCTCCGAGTATTTTCAGGTCATTCCGAGAACTTTTGTTTTCTACACATGAAACAACATCATGGTAATTCTGCTCAAAACAGCGTCAGTCCGGGTTAGTTCCAGTCAAATCATGGAAGTTAGAGTCCAAAACAAGGGCAAAAGTGTTTGGAAAAGTAGATACGTTGGAGACGTATCAACTCCCCCAAGCTTAAACCTTTGCTTGTCCTCAAGCAATTCAGTTGATAAACTGAAAGTGATAAAGAAAAACTTTTACAAACTCTATTTGCTCTTGTTTTTGTAAACATGTAAAGCCAGCATTCAAGTTTCAACAGGTATTATGAACTAACCATACTCACAATAACATCTCGGTCCTACAATTACTCATATCAATGGCATAATCAGCTAGCGAGCGATAATAATAAAACTCGGATGACAACACTTTCTCAAAACAATCATAACACGATATAACAAAATGGTATCTCGCTAGCCCTTTCTGAGACTGCAAAACATAAATGCAGAGCACCTTTAAAGATCAAGAACTGACTAAACATTGTAATTCATGGTAAAAGATATCCAGTAAAGTCATACCCAATATAAACGAATAGTAATACACGCAGTGTGCTCTCCAGCGGGTGCTTTTTAATAAGAAGGTGATGACTCAACATAAAAATAAATAGATAGGCCCTTCGTAGAGGGAAGCGGGGATTTGTAGAGGTGCCAGAGCTCGATTTTAAAATAGAGATTGAATAACATTTTGAGCGGCATACTTTTGCTGTCAACGCAACAACTATGAGATGGTTGTATCTTCCATGCTAAATGCATTATAGGTAGTTCCCACGCAGAATGGTAAAAGTTTATACTCCCCCAACCACCAACAAGCATCAATCCATGGCTTGCTCAAAACAACGAGTGCCTCCAACAAGCAAAACCCTGGGGGAGTTTTGTTTAATTATTTTGATTTGCTTTGATCTTCTTGGATCATGGTACTGGGCATCCCGGTTACCGTCCCTTTCTCGTGAATGAGGAGTGGAGTCCACTCCTCTGAGAATAACCCACCTAGCATGGAAGATATAGGCAGCCCTAGTTGTAACATGAGCTGCTCGAGCATACAAAACAGAATTTTATTTGAAGGTTTAGAGTTTGGCACATACAAATTTACTTGGAACGGCAGGTAAATACCGCATATAGGAAGGTATAGTGGACTCATATGGAACAACTTTGGGGTTTAAGGAGTTTGGATGCACAAGGAGTATTCCCGCTTAGTACAGGTGAAGGCTAGCAAAAGACTGGGAAGGGACCAACTGAGAGAGTGACATCAGTCATAAACATGCATTAAAACTAATTCACACCGAGTACAAACATGAGTAGGATATAATCCACCATGAACATAAATATCGTGAAGGCTATGTTGATTTTGTTTCAACTACATGCGTGAACATGTGCCAAGTCGAGTCACTCAATTTATTCAAAGGAGGATACCATCCCATCATACCACATCATAATCATTATAATAGCATGTTGGCATGCAAGGTAAACCATTATAACTCAAAGCTAATCAAGCATGGCACAAGCAACTATAATCTCTAAATGTCATTGCAAATATGTTTACTTCATAATAAGCTGACTCAGGAACAAAGAACTCATCATATTTACAAAAACAAGAGAGGTCGAGTTCATACCAGCTTTTCTCATCCCAATAAGTCCATCATATGTCGTCATTATTGCCTTTCACTTGCACGACCGAACAATGTGTATAATAAGAAGAGTGTGCATGCATTGGACTAAGATGGAATCTGCAAGCATTCAACTCAAAAGAGAAGACAAGTAATATGGGCTCTAAATTAAATAAACAATCATGCATATCAGAGCCACTAAACATTTTCAATATGGTCTTCTCGACCCCCAAAGGAAAGAAAAGAAAAGAAAACTATTTACACGGGAAAGCTCCCAACAAGTAAGAAGAAGAACTAGAAATCTTTTTGGGTTTTCATTTTAATTTCTACTACAAGCATGGAAATTAAACTAACTAATTTTTTTGGTTTTTCTCAAGGTTTATCAAACACACAAGAAGAAAATTAGAAAAAGGAATTTAAACTAGCATGGATAATACAAAGAAAGAGTATGAGCACCGACAACTAATGTGTGAACATGAATGTAAAGTCGGTGAGAAATACGTACTCCCCCAAGCTTAGGATTTTGGCCAAAGTTGGTCTAATACCAGGGACCGCCACTACTCTCCCCGGTGTAATGAGAGGTGTAATCAGGATACCACTGGCTGGTCATCTCCGGATCCCACTGGACAGATGATGCACGATAAGGGTCCAGTTCAGGTTCCGGATCAGGTTCAGGTTCTGCAGTAAAAGCTTGAGCTCGGTGATTGTTCACCGCTTCCGGTGTGACGAGAAAATTTTCTGCAAGCAAATCAAACAACAAAGGCGCAGGAAAAATAATAATCTCAAAGTGTTTCTTATTGAATCTAAGTTTATACAAGAGCATCCTATCTTCGTTGTCAACAATAAACTTGTGTGCTATCATGCTCTTGTAATCTAAAATGTGAGGAGGCAATATTGTCTCCTTTTCCTCATGGTGCCTAATGGGTATCTGAAAATGTCTAGCAAGACATGCAGCATAGATACCCCCAAATATGGGGCCTTGTGTACGATTCAGGGCTAGCCGTTTGGCAATGACTGCACCCATATTAAAAGTATTGTCTCCAAGCAGAGCATGTTGAAGAATGATAATATCAGGAACGCTCAAGTTTCCACTATTTCCACGACCAATCAAGCATCTACTAGCAAATATGGCAAAGTAGCATAAAACAGGAAAGTGTATGCTAGAGACTTTTGCCTCGGAACCCTTCTTTGGCTCCTCTACAGCGATAGTGTTAACAAAGCCAGCCACATCTTCACGATGGGTACCTCTAATTCTCCCTCATAAGCTATCCTACAAACCGCACAAAAATGATGCAAAGACATTTCTTTGAACTCATCATATAAATGAAATGATACTGCAGGCGGTGACTTCTTAAGATAAAAATAAAATTTTTGCACGAAGGTATTGGTGAGTAAGAGATACTGATCGATTCGGTCGTTGATGAAATCGGTGAGGCATGCAGCCTTGATTAAAGCATAAAAGTCTTCATGAACTCCAGCCTCTTTCAAGAAATCCTTGCATGGCCATTCACACGACCGTACTTCCGCTAAGCGAGGAAGATTATACTTGGCTTTTTCCTTCTCTTTGGCTTGTTTTTCCTGGGAGCTTTGGCTGGAAGAGCCCCTCAAAAGTTTCCGCAACATTTTTCTGAAAATTTCTGAAATTTTAGTAACTTCAAAATAAAAGTGCATAAAACTAAACAAGATTGATAGCAACTACTCCTACAAGTGCCTAGAGCCTACATCATGCATTATAATTACTTGGGACCTCATAAATTTAACATGCAAGCTCAAGAACAGGGTCACCAAGGTACCAAGGATTTGCAATGAATAAAGGACTAGAACAAAAACTAATTGGACCAATGGAGGAGTCACATACCAAGCAACAATCTCCCAAAGCAGTTTTGTGAATGGAGCTTTGAGCAAGGAGATCGAAAATCGCAGCAAAATGAGCTAGAACTCGTGCTTGAGCTGGATGGGGATTTTTTTGGGTAGAAGATGAAGTGTGTGGGTGCTGGCATAAGTGGAGGGGAGCCACCAGGCGTCCACGAGACAGGGGGCGTGCCCTATAGGGGGGGGGGTGCGCCCTCCACTCTCGTGGCCTGGTGCTTGCCCCTCCTGCAGTAATTTGAGTGCCTAAAATCCTCAAATATTCCAAAAAAATAATACTAAATTTGCAGGGCATTTGGAGCACTTTTATTTTCGAACTATTTTTTAATTCATGGATAATTCAGAAAACAGATGGATAATACTATTTTTGCTTTATTTAATCTAAATATCAGAAAGTAAAAAGAGGGTGCAGAAGGTTGTGCCTTCTAGTTTCATCCATCTTGTGATCATCAAAATGAACCCACTAACAAGGTTGATCAAGTCTTGTTAACAAACTCATTCCGAATAGCACGGAACCGGAGAAATTTCAAAGTGACACTAAGTTACCTCAACGGGGATATGAAAATCCCCAACAATAAGAATATCATACTTTTTCTTGACAGTAGGGAGAGGAAATTCAAAACCTCCAATAATAATTGATGAAATTTTCTCACTAGTATTTATGCTATGAACTTGGATTTGCTTCCTCGGAAAATGTACCGTATGCTCATTTCCATTAACATGAAAGGTGACATTGCCTTTGTTGCAATCAATAACAGCTACTGCAGTATTTAAAAAGGGTCTACCAAGAATAATAGACATACTATCGTCCTCCGGAATATCAAGAATAATGAAGTCTGTTAAGATAGTAACATTCGCAACAACAACAGGCACGTCCTCACAAATGCCGACAGGTATAGCAGTTGATTTGTCAGCCATTTTGTAGGACCTTGAGAAGAGGTGTCTAGAGGGGGGGTGATTAGACACTAAGTACCAAAGTTGCAGTTTTTAGCCCTTTTAAGTTTGAGTGGAGTTTAGGCACAAATTTAACATTCACAACACATAGCAAGCAAGCATGCAAAGAGTATATGAGCAGCAGAAAGTAAAGCATGCAACTTGCAAGAATGTAAAGGGAAGGGTTTGGAGGATTCAAACGCAATTGGAGACATGGATGTTTTTGCCGTGGTTCCGATAGGAGGTGCTATCGTACATCCACGTTGATGGAGACTTCAACCCACGAAGGGTAATGGTTGCACGAGTCCACGGAGGGCTCCACCCACGAAGGGTCCATGAAGAAGCAACCTTGTCTATCCCACCATGGCCGTCGCCCACGAAGGACTTGCCTCACTGGCGGTAGATCTTCACGAAGTAGGCGATCTCCTTGCCCTTACAAACTCCTTGGTTCAACTCCACAATCTTGTCGGAGGCTCCCAAGTGACACCTAGCCAATCTAGGAGACACCACTCTCCAAGAAGTAACAAATGGTGCATTGATGACGAACTCCTTGCTCTTGTGCTTCAAATGATAGTCTCCCCAACACTCAACTCTCTCTCATAGGATTTGGATCTGGTGGAAAGAGGATTTGAGTGGAAAGCAACATGGGGAAGGCTAGAGATCAAGATTCATATGGTAGGAATGGAATATCTTGGCCTCAACACATGAGTAGGTAGTTCTCTCTCAGAAATAGGATGCTGGAAGTGTAGGTTTAGTCTGATGGCTCTCTCCACGAATGAAGAGGAGGTGGAGGGGTATATATAGCCTCCACACAAAATCTAACCATTACACACAATTTACCAAACTCGGTAGGACTGAATTGAGAAACTCGGTCGGACCGATTTAGCAAATTTAGTGACCGTTAGGATTTTCGGTGGGACCGAAATGCAACTCGGTAGGACCGATATGGTCAGGGTTAGGGCATAACGTAATGTCGGTGAGACCGATTACACAAACTCGGTAGGACTGATTTTGGTAATTAGCTAACCAGAGTGTTGGTCAGGCAAACTTGGTTGGACCGATTATCAAACTCGGTGGGACCGATTTTGGTAATGAGTCAACCAGGAAGTTTGCATTGTAATCTCGGTAGTACCGATTGCTCAAACTCGGTGTGACCGATTTTGATAATGGGCATACACAGAGAGATTACAATCCCATCTCAGCGAGACCGAGATCCCTATCGGTGAGACCGATTTGCCTAGGGTTTGTGGCAGTGGCTAAGACATCAAAACTCGGTGGCGCCGGATAGAAAGAATCAGTGGGGCCGAGTTTGACTTTAGGTTTAGGTCATATGTGGATGTGAGAAAGTGGTTGAGGGTTTTTGGAGCATATCACTAAGCACATGAAGCAAGAGGCTCATTAAGCAACACCTCATCCCTCCTTGATAGTATTGGCTTTTCCTATAGACTCAATGTGATCTTGGATCACTAAAATGTAAAATGAAGAGTCTTGAGATTGAAGCTTGAGCCAATCCTTTATCCTTAGCATCTTGAAGGTGTTCCCACATCCTTTGGTCCATGCCACTCCACTGTTGAACTTGTCTGAAAAATACTAGATAAAAGTGTTAGTCCAACAAGAGATATGTTGACATTAATTACCAAAACCACCTAGGGAGCACTTGTGCTTTCACATTTGCAAAGATATTTCAGTAGGTGTCAACTTATTTAATTCAAGTCTACGGTACAAGGAAAGAGGCATAACACTAACACCGGCTCCTAGATCACATAAAGCAGTTTTAACATAATTTCTTTTAATAGATCAAGGTATAGTGGGTACTCCGGGATCACCAAGTTTCGTAGGTATTCCACCCTTAAAGGTATAGTTGGAAAGCATGGTGGAAATCTCAGTTTCAGGTATTTTCCTCTTATTAGTGAAGATATCTTTCATATATTTAGCATAAGGCTTTGTTTTAAGCATATCAGTTAAGCGCATGCGTAAGAAAATAGGTCTAATCATTTCAGCAAAACGCTCAAAGTCCTCATCATCCTTTGACTTGGATGGTTTAGGAGGAAAGGGCATGGGTTTCTGAACCCATGGTTCTCTTTCTTTACCGTGCTTCCT
Source organism: Triticum dicoccoides (assembly GCF_002162155.2). Lineage (NCBI taxonomy): Eukaryota > Viridiplantae > Streptophyta > Magnoliopsida > Poales > Poaceae > Triticum > Triticum dicoccoides. The sequence continues at coordinate 633,598,357 of NC_041385.1, forward strand.
AGCAACAAAATCTCTCTTATCATAACGTTGATTCTTTGATTGTGGGTTATCAAGATCAACCGCAGGTTCAATTTCTATATCATTTTTATTACTAGGTTGAGCATCTACATGAACATCATTATTAGCATTATCATCAGGTTCATGTTCATCTCCGGATTGTGTTTCAGCATCAGAGATAGAAGTATTATTAGGATTCTCAGGTGTTTCTACATTAGGTTCACTAGAGGCATGCAAAGTCCTATTGTTTTTTCTTCTTCTTAGAAGAACTAGGAGCATCTAGATTATTATTCTGAGAATCTTGTTCAATTCTTTTAGGGTGGCCTTCAGGATACAAAGGTTCCTGAGTCATTCTACCAGTTCTAGTAGCCACTCTAACAGCAAATTCATTTTTACTATTTAATTCAGCAAGCAATTCATTCTGAGCCTTAAGTACTTGTTCAGCTTGAGTAGCATTCATGGAAGCATGTTTACTAGTGAGTTTAAGTTCACCTTTAACTCTAGCTACATAATCATTCAAGCGTACTATCGTATAAGCATTATTCTTCAATTGTCGACCAACGTAATCATTGAAATTTGCTTGTCTATTCATGAAATCATCAAATTCATCTAAGCAAGGGCTATGAAATTTAGTAGATGGGATTTCATCTTTATCATATCTATAGAGAGAATTTACCTTTACTACCTGTGTCGGGTTATCAAGACAATGTGTTTCTTCAACAGGAGGTATATTAAGACCATGTATTTCTTCAATAGGAGGTAAATTCTTAACATCTTCAGCTTTAATACCTTTTTCTTTCATTGATTTCTTTGCCCCTTGCATATTGTCGGTGTACTAGAGTAGGGGTACCCTAGTATCCCGAACTTGTGCACGGGCAGTTGCAGCGCCCCGCGGCAAGGCTTGCCGGGTGACCGCCAAGGTCCTCCGTGGTTCCTTTGGAGCCATTCAAGAACAAAGTATTCAAGCCAAGGAGACAAGGCCCCGGCAAGAGGAGCTTGCCGGGAAGGCCAACCAAGGCATCTCAAGGAACTTGCCGCGACGCGCCACGCGTCCCGGCAAGGCCCGGTGAGCGACAAGCTTCCGAGCGCGGCAAGACAACGGCCGCGGCAAGGCGCTTGCCACGGCAGGCTACCACTCTGTACCCACGCTCCAGCACATCCACCAACGTGTCGCCCTGGGGTCCTTCCAGGCACGCGTGGCGAGAGGCTGTGCGGCCAGCGGTGCGAAGTGGTGAGCGACGCTGACAAGATCGCCATCGTGGCAAGCGGTGGCGTCCCTGACAGTCCTTTTTGCACTATTTGGGCGACGCAGACGGGCATTCAATGCCTTTGTCCCCTGCCGTCAGGGTTAGGTAGGATACACTGTTCAGGTAGCTGTACCAACCGCAATTCCCTTTTCCATTTTTACCCTTGTCTGCGTTACCACCTGTCGGTGAACCCTTGAGCATATAAAAGGAGGCCCATGCGCAACGTAGAAGGGGTTCGGTTCAGAGCCAAAAAAAACACTCACGCTCGGTCTCGTTGGCAGCTGGTGTGTACTATAACACTAAGCGCTCCCGAGGAAGAACTCAATACAATCAGACAAGCAGCAGTAGGAGTATTATCTCTCTGGAGAGCTCCGAAGCTGGGTAAACTGCTCGTGTGTTTCGCCTTGATCCGCTCTTCGTGCGATCTCCACCCCCCGCCGAACCGAAAGGGGCTCGGTCCGCCGGTCCCCATAGGTGTTCGTGGATCAGCTTCCCCGACATCTTTGGCGCGCCAGGTAGGGGGCGTCGAGGTTGTGTGAACCCGATCCGGCATTCACACGAGCTAGATCTTCATTTTCTTCATCGACATGCCACCGAAGAAGAAGACTTCGGCGGCAGTTGTTCCGTCCACGTCGATCCCACCACCGCCGGAGAAAACGAGTGGTGGAGAAGACACTGGCGGAAGAACGGACATTGACGAGGGAGCTCATGACGCTGCCAGGTCCAAGGACAAGGCTGCGCAGACCTTGGCGTACGTACATGTTCCGCGCCCATCTCAGGAGGCGCAGGACCGACAGCGTCATGGTATCTGCAGTACCATACGTTTGTTGGACCAAGATCGAGCTGGTGGATCTCGGGGTGCTCAAGACCAGCATGCACGCCACTGCCACCCACCACTCCAGCAGAAGCTTTGGCGCGAGCTCAACTACTCCTGGATTACCCTCCAACGGAAGACAAGATCGACGGATGGAGGGCCACCATTCAGAGTCTCATCGGCTTTGCCAACGGCGACACTCCGCGGCAGCCGAGTACATCGCGGCCGCGGCAGGACTGCCAGGGACGAGCCGGTGGTGACGAAACTGCTGGGGGTGCAACCACCATGCGCTCTCCACCCCGAAGGCCAAGATTGCCGACTCGCCGGATCCACCTCGACAACGACTCCACCGCATCATCGGATCCACGAGCTCGCCGCGATCAGCGCCAAGTTCTTCACGAACGACAGCAAGAATACGCTCGTACTCGCATCGAGCGCCAAAGAGAAGCGCGGCGTCAATCAGACCAGCGCGCTGGGCCCTATGTCGACATGCATGCGCCAGGGGAACCAGGCAACTTGCCGTATGCGGTAGGTTGCCCTGCGTTCACTCGTGAGCTGCGGCAAGTCCAGTGGCCCAGCACAAAGAATTTCAAGCCAGATGTACCAGAGAAGTACGACGGCAAGTCGCATCCGTCGGAGTTCCTCAGCATCTACACCATCGTGGTGCAGGCTGCCGGGGGACGGGACGACAAGATCCTGGCCAACTACTTCCCACTGGTGCTCAAGCCCAATGTCAGATCCTGGCTCATGCACTTGCCGGATAACTCCATATCCTCCTGGGCAGATCTATGCCATCAGTTTGTCGGTGCCTTTACAGGCGGCCACAAGCCTCATGGCCAAGAGAGTGACCTTCATCTGCTCGCCCAGAAGGAAGGAGAGCCCCTGCGCAAATACATTCAGAGATTCAGCCGTGTACAAGACAACATCCTAGATGTCCACCCTGCCGCGGTAATCAGCGCGTTCCATCAGAATGTGCAAAACCACAGGATGCGGGAGGAGATGGCGATGTGCAAGATCAGAGACGTCAGTGAGCTATATGCCCTGGCCGACAAGTGTGCACGTGCTGAGGAAGGGAGGAAACTCCCCGAAGAGAATGTAGGAGCAGGAGGATCTGATAGTGAGGAGACTGCCCCGGCAAAGAAAAATCGGTGGCAGAACAACAGGAAGAAGAAAGGCAAAGAGGTGCTAGTCGTTGAGCAGTCCGGCAACGGAGGTGGCACCAAGAAAGCCAAATCCGGTAGCTCCGGCAAGGAGATTGCTGCGGGCACCAACTACCAGGCTGTGGCGGTCGCTGACAAGCAGGACGGCACCAACAAGCAGTACTGCAAGATCCACCGCACCAAGGGCCATGACCTCCAGAGCTGCAAGAAGGTCGAGCAGCTTGTCGAGCAGAAAAAGGCTAAATACGAGCGACGCGACAAGGAGAAAGCCCAGGAAGGTGCTGGAGGAGCCAGCAAGAAATGTCCCGGCCGAGGAGGACGCCGCGGCAAGGCCAAGCAGCAGCAAGGAGACAGACCTCCCCGCGGACGCGACAAGGATGAAGATGACGACGACGATGAAGATATGGATGATGACGAGACCGATGAGCAGGAGTTCCAGAAAGCCACAGAGGTTCTGTGCGTTGACCGCGGTGCTTCTCTGCATACTTCACACCGCCAGCTCAAGCAGTGGGTGCGGGAAGTCAATGCAGCATAACCACCCATCGAGTCACGCAAGCCTCTGAAATGGTCCAGCACGCCTATCGTCTTTGATATTGAGGACCACCCTGATCGCATAACTACGGCCGGGGGCTTGCCGATGTTGGTTGCACCAACTATCCGCAACCTCAAGGTCACTAAGATGCTAGTTGACGGCGGGGCCGGCTTGAACCTGATCTCCTCCGCGGTACTCCAGAAACTCCAGATCCCTCATAGCGAGCTCGAAGAGACCGGCACATTCCAAGGTATCAATCCGGGAAGGAGCAAGACGAAGGGAAAGATCACATTGCCGGTAACATTTGGTAGCGAGTTGAACTTCAGGATTGAGAGGGTCATTTTTGACGTTGCTGACTTTCCATTGCCTTACAATGGGATACTCGGCCGTCCAGCACTTGCCAAATTCATGGCAGCCTCTCACTATGCATACAACATGCTGAAGATGCCAGGCCCGATAAGCGTCATCTCTATCCCTGGCGACAAGAAGGATGCTCTTATCTGCGCCGACAAGATCTACTGGGAAGTAGCAGCAGCAACAGATGGCAAGTCACTTGCCGTTGAAGCTCCCGGGGCGAAGAAGAAGACCAAGTCCGGCAAGAGTTCTGATGCCCACTCCGGCAAGCGCACCTCTTCGGAGTGCTGCGCTACCGCCGAGGACGCACCATCGAGCTCCATCGGCAAGTGTAAGAAGACAATGGCAGCTCCACCAGAAACCAAGAAGGTGTCCGCCAAGGAGGATGGCACTGGTGGTACCTTCACCATCAGTGCCACTCTCGACCCTAAATAGGAAAGCGCGCTCATTGCTTTCCTGCGGGCGAACGTCGACGTGTTTGCGTGGCAACCGTCCGACATCCCCGGTGTTCCCAGGAAAGTAATCAAGCACCATCTTGCCGTCTGTCCTCACGCATGGCCCGTCAAGCAGAAAGTCAGGAAACAGGCAGTGGAGCACCAAGAATTCATTGCAGAGGAAATCAAGAAATTGGAAGCAGCAGGCCTCGTCAGAGGAGTGCTCCATCCTACGTGGTTGGCCACCCCTGTAGTCGTGCGGAAAGCAAACGGGAAATGAAGGCTTTGTATCGATTTTACCGATGTTAATAAAGCTTGCCCCAAAGACCCATTTCCCTTGCCGCGCATCGACCAGATTGTTGACTCCACGGCCGGATGTGACTTGCTTTCATTTCTTGATGCATATTCAGGATACCATCAGATCTACATGGCAGAAGAGGATGAGGAGAAGACCGCATTCATCACCCCATGTGGCACATACTGTTTCGTACGGATGCCTTTCGGTTTAAAGAATGTTGGTTCAACATTTGCAAGGGTTGTCCACGACGCTTTTGAGCCGCAAATACACAGAAATGTGGAAGCCTACATGGATGACATAGTGGTCAAGAGCAAGGACAAGGCAACTCTGGTTCAAGATTTAGACAAAACCTTTGCAAATTTGCGCAAGATCAACCTCAAGCTTAACCCCGAGAAGTGTGTGTTTGGAGTCCCCTCCGGCAAGCTTCTCGAGGTTCTTTGTGTCTCAGCGGGGAATTGAAGCCAATCCCGACAAGATCAAGGCCATTGAGCAGATTGAAGCACCAAAGCGCGTCAAGGATGTATGAAGACTTGCCGGTTGCGTGGCTGCTCTTAGCAGGTTTATCTCTAGGTCTGCTGAGTGCGCCCTGCCGTTTTTCAAAATATTGACAAAGGCAGGTCCAATGAAATGGACTCCGGAAGCGGAGGCTGCGCTGCAGGACTTAAAGAGATACCTGTCCTCCACTCCAACACTTGTCGCACCTAAGCCACAAGAGAAGTTACTGCTGTATATAGCGGCAACCAATCAAGTGGTTAGTGTTGCGTTAGTAGCGGAAAGGGAGGCAGATGATGAGCCAGCAACCTCGGCAGATGCATCCAGTGACAAGCAGGAGACTTCACCGACAAGCTCTGGTCCCGACAAAGATGGATCTGCATAGACGCGTGAGAAGATGCAGAAAAGAATGGTGCAGCGCCCAGTTTACTTTGTCAGTTCCCTTCTGCAGGGTGCTAGGTCAAGGTATTCTGGTGTGCAGAAATTGCTTTTCGGCCTTCGCATGGCCTCGAGAAAGCTGCGCCATTACTTCCAGGCACATGAGATCACAGTCGTCACTCATTTTCCGCTGAAAAGGATACTGCAAAATCCAGAAGCAACAGGAAGGATTGTCGAGTGGGCACTGGAACTGTCAAGCTTTGGCCTCAAGTTTGAGAGCACTTCAACTATCCAAAGCAGAGCATTGGCAGAGTTCATAGCAGAGTGGACGCCGACACAAGATGAAGAAGTTCCAGAAACGAGCATCCCCGTTAAGGAAGCAAGCAAGGAGTGGCTGATGTACTTTGATGGTGCCTTCTCACTTCAAGGCGCCGGCGCCGGCGTGCTACTTGTTGCACCCACCGAAGAGCACCTCAAGTACGTAGTCCAGATGCACTTTCTCAAGGAGCAAGCAACAAACAATACTTCAGAGTATGAGGGTTTGCTTGCCGGTCTCAGGATCGCAGCAGACCTCGGGATCAAGAAGCTCATTGTCAGAGGTGACTCACAGCTTGTCGTCCGCCAAGTGAACAAGAATTATCAGAGTCCATTGATGGAGGCTTAGGTTGATGAAGTGAGAAAGCTGGAAGAGCACTTTGACGGCCTACAGATGGAACATGTTCCAAGAGCTCAGAACGACATTGCCGATGGCCTGTCGAAGTGCGCTGCACTTAAGTTACCTGTGGAACCAGGGATCTTTGTGCTCAAGCTAACTCAACCGTTTGTAACGCCATCAACTGGACAGAGCAAGAAGAGGAAGTTGATTTCTGGTGACTATTTTCTGGCAGAGCTCCCCGAAGCCACCGCCAAGAAGGTCCCCAAAATCAACACCAAGGATGCTGAGGAGCAGTCTGCTCCGGCAGGCCTCAGGGTTTGTTCCGTTGAAGCAGACGCTCCCGACAAGTTTTGCTCCGGCTGAGACGCAGGTTCTCGCTGTAGAAGCGGATGTTCCCGCAGCAGCAGATGTGCCTTTAGTCCTTGTTGTCGAGCCGCAAGCTCCAACATGGGCACAGCAGATTGTCCTTTTCCTTCAGACAGGAGAACTTCCCGAAGAGCAAGAAGAAACGGAAAGAGTAGCCCGGCAGTCAAGTATGTACCAGTTTGTCGACAACACACTGTACAGAAGAAGACTCAACGGTGTGAAATTGAAGTGTATTCACCGGGAAGACGGACAAAAGCTGTTGGCAGAGATACACGGAGGCATATGTGGTCACCACATTGGCGCAAGAGCACTTGCCGGCAAAGCGTTCCGGCAAGGTTTCTTTTGGCCGATAGCCCTCCAGGATGCAACTGCACAAGTAACCAAGTGTGAAGCATGCCAGTTCCATTCCAAGCAGATACACCAGCCAGCTCAAGCTCTCTAGACGATCCCTTTATCCTGGCCATTTTCGGTCTGGGGGCTCGATATCCTCGGCCCTTTTCACCAGGCTGTCGGGGGCTTTGAGTACTTGTACATTGCAATCGACAAGTTCACAAAGTGGCCAAAAGTGGAACCAGTGAGGAAGGTGACAGCACAGTCAGCAGTCAAGTTCTTCAGGTCGATTGTTTGCCGTTTCGGGATCCCTAACAGGATCATCACCGACAACGGCACGCAATTCACGAGCCGCACCTTCATGCAGTACGTCCAAGATCTTGGCGCCAAGGTCTGCTTCGCTTCTGTTGCTCATCCGAGAAGCAACGGTCAAGCGGAGAGGGCAAATGCTGAAGTGATGCGCGGGCTCAAGACCAGGACTTTCGACAGGCTGCGCAAGTGCGGAAGGAACTGGATTGAGGAGCTGCCGGTGGTTCTTTGGTCGATCAGGACGACACCAAATCCAGCCACTGGCCAAACACCTTTCGCTCTAGTCTATGGAGCAGAGGCAGTTCTCCCCACGGAACTCGCATACGGGTCACCTCGAGTGCTCGCTTATGATGAGCTCGAGCAAGAGCAGTTGCAACAAGATGACGCGCTGCTCCTTGAGGAGGACCGTCTTCAGTCTGCTGTACGAGCTGCTCGATACCAGCAAGCTTTGCGCCGCTACCATAGACGCAAAGTTAATGCCAGAAGTTTCGAGGAAGGCGACCTTGTTCTTCGGCGCGTTCAGTCCGCCAAGAATTCAAACAAGTTGACGCCGAAGTGGGAAGGCCCTTACCGGGTGAAACGAGTTACTAGGCCTGGCGCTGTCTGCCTTGAGACCGAAGATGGCATTCCGGTGAGCAACTCCTGGAACATTGAGCATCTTCTTAAGTTTTACCCATAGGGCGCGGTTGCCAGAATCTTTTCTGGCAACCACCTTTTGTACAAGTCTTGCCGATGTTGCATGTAATCCTTTGTACAAAGCCGGGCGCAGACCCCGTGCATAAGTAAAGCTCATGTGCTCCGCACATCTTGTCAATATCATGGTGTCTACTTTATTTTTGCATGCGTTATCTGACACTTTGTGCAGCGCCTACCCCCGGTAAGCAATAACGAGCCGTAAGGCTCCATATCTTTATTTTCTCTTCTTTCTTTTTCTCAAAAAGGAAAGGAAGGTTCCCTCGCACACAAGTTTGCCGGGGGGAAAGAAGAAGACGATGGTGTGGACCATGGTGTGGACCAGGCATCGTTCGAGGAAGTTTCGCCTTACCGGAAAGCAAATGACAGAAAAGCTAAGTTGCCAAAGTTTGAGCAATCAGTTTTGAATTTTTAAGTTATCTTCCTCGAACGACCGTACTTTGTATGGAAAACCTGTGCGCAGAGGAACCAACTCGTAGCTAGTTGCGCCCTTACTTTGTTTCGAGTCTGCTCAACAACTTAAGTGAGCTGCGACTAGTTGCGACAAGGTTTCTTGTCGGAAGCGGCACCGCCAGCAGGCTGCTGATGTCCCGCACTCAGCGCTCGCGGCTAAGGTACCTGCACCGACAAGTTCCCTAAAAACGTAGGGCATAAACATACAAAGGAAGGAATCAAGTAAAGGAGATAACATAGCAATCTCTACCCAAAATAGAGTTATATTACAAGATAGCTTGTCGCAGCTCTAACAGATTGTTCTCATGACATGACCAACAGCGACAAGAAAAAGAGAAAACGGGCGGCCTAATCTACGCGATCGCCCTCAACCCTCTTGATCTCGCTCACCTTGTCCACAATGGGTGCGACAAGGGCCTTGAGCGCTTCCAGATCAGCATCCGGCGGCAGGGACCTGAGGACATTGGTGAGGTTGAGGCCTGGGTTGCGGAAGGCCACCTTCACCAGCACCTTTTGAAGAACTCCCGCGCAGATCTTGCGCGACTCGTCGGCCAGCTGCTTTGGGATCTTCTCCCGGAGTCACTGGAGTGTCGTCGCCACGCCTTTGAAGAACAAGCTGAGCTTGGCGCTGGGTTGGAGGTGCTCGTCGGAAGAATACCCGAGGTCCTCCATCCCCAGCTGCGCCAGCTTCTCGTCGATGGCGGCGGCAACATTCATGAGACCCTCGGTCCAGTGCTCCACAGTCTCCCTATGTAACCCCCCAGATATAATTTCCATATTTGTATCCAACTCTTGCCATCTCCGGCGCTAAGTTATATTTATTTCTCGGGTTCGGGTCTTTGTCTCCGTGTGTTGTTTTCTTTTTCGTGCATCTCTTATCATGTCATCTCGTGCATTGCATTTGCATACATGTTCATCTCATGCATTCGAGCATTTTCCCCGTTGTCCGTTTTGCATTCCGGCACTTCGTTCTCCTCCGGTGGTCATTTCTAGTCTTCTTTCGTGTGTGGGGTTCAAACATTTCCGGATTGGACCGAGACTTGTCATGCGGCCTTGGTTTACTACCGGTAGACCGCCTGTCAAGTTTCGTATCATTTGGACTTCGTTTGATACTCCAACGGTTAACCGAGGGACCGAAAAGGCCTCGTGTGTGTTGCAGCCCAACACCCCCCAAAAATTGTCCCAAAACCCACCAAACTCTGCTCCATGTCCTAGAGCGTTCGATCACGATCGCGTGGGCGAAAACTGCACCTCATTTGGACTCTCCTAGCTCCACTTATGCCTATTTAAACACCCCCCATTTCGGATCTCGTCTTCCTCCCCGTCCTCCTCCTAAAAAAAACAGATCTCCTTCCTCCGCCGCCGACGGACGTGTCCGGCCCGCGCCGGACAGCGTCCGCTCCACCCAGCCGCCCGCCTCAGCCAACACCGCCGCACCACGTGTCCCGGGCGGGCGCCCACATCGCCGCAGTCGCGCCGGCCCGCCCGAGCCCGCGGGGAGCCCGCCTCCTCGTCCGACCGGGCCACTCCCCTCCGCCGTGCCCCGCTTCTTCTCCCTCGTCGCCGGGCCACCGCCACCTGCGTCGCCGGCGCCCCACCGCCGCCGCGCTCCGGCCGCCGCCCCCCCGACCGGCCGCCGCCTCCTCGCCGCGTCTCCGGCCAGATCCGGCCGCGGGAGTGCCGGATCCGGCGACCCTGACCTCCCCGGCCTCCCCGAGCTCCGGCGAGCTCCTAGGCCTCTCCGGCACAACTCCGGCGAGCAGCTACAGTGTTTCCGGCGAACTCTGTAAACCGCGCCAGATCTGGATTTCGGTCGTTTCGGTTGACTTCTCTCCCCCTAACCCTAGTTTTCCGTGCTATGTTTGACTGCTTGTATCTCCGCAACCGTAACTCCGTTTTGGGAATATGATATATCAAAATCTCCGCCTCGACATGTACATCATTTCATTCCATTGCATCATTTGCATTTGAGGTCATCTTGATGCCCAAAATGCTGTTAGAAGGAGGCTTCGTGAGTTAAATTGCAGATCCGTTAGTTCATCATGCACTTTTGTCATTTTTGCCATGTTTAATTCGTGCATGATATGCTTGTGCCCCTTTGGGATGAATTGTTAAGCGTTTTGTCTTCTTTCCAGAGGTGCCACCCATGCATTTTTAGGGTGTGTGTGTTGTCTTGTGCAAGCTTGCGAAGAGAGGTACCTGAGGTTGCTGATTTCAGAGACTTAGTGATTTTCACTAAGTCTGGGATATTTTAGTTCATGATGCTATATGTCCAGCTTGTTTCCTAGTGATCCGTGCCTCTTTTGAGGATGATCAGTAAGGGAGTTTTGATATTTATGTTATGCTCTATCCATCCATGTCTTTCTTTACATATGTGGAGTGCTCTAGGTTGACTCAATCGAGCTCAACTTTTGCTTCGTTGTTAATCTAGGCAGATCGTCAACTTGTTTGCGATTTTGCCGATGCTATCGTTAGTGTTCCATGCATGATATGCCTTTGTTCTTGCCATGTGTAGCTAGCACATTGTGCCTTCTTGCTGGTTATATGCTTTCCTTGCCATGACTTGCACCGTAGTGAGTGCATCGAGCTCGTTTACATGCCTTCGTGAGTTAAATTTCTGCATGCCTCAGTTTTTAGTAAGTCTGAAAACTGATTGTGTTCGAGCTATGTTCGTGAGCTCGGTAGAGTATTTTGTGAACCATTTTGGCCCCAGGTCACTTTGCGTGTTTTGTTAAGCTTGTTGAGTAGCTCCATGCCATGTTCTTACTTGTCCTGTTCAGGTTTTATATCATGTTGTTTTGCTGCTCCGAAAAGGGCCTCGTGATCTGAAATTTCAGGCTAGTGTTAATTTCACTAAGTCTGGAATCTGTTTTGCATATTCATTTTTTCCATGCTTGTTTGAACCTCTTAATGGATTAATTGGCCGTGGCTCAGTGCTAGTCTTTTGTTAACCATCTTGTGTACATCACTGCCATGTATTTTGTTTTCATGTTTGCTGGCTGTAGCATGTTATTTTCGTTGCATTTAGATGCCTACTTGCTGTAAATCGCAGACCGGTGTCATATCTTAAAACGCTTGCCATTTCCAAACCGTAACTCCGATTCCAATGATCTTTATATCGTTTTCAAGCGATTTCATCCCCTCTATCCAGTGGCACACTTGGTTTTCCAAGTTGATACCAGGTTCATGCTTTTCCTGTCATATCTTGCATTTCGCATCCCGCATAGCATATCGTCATTTCATCATATTGCTTGGTCTTGCACGTGGTTGATTGTATCCTTGTTGCTTGTTTGTCTTGTTGGGTAGAGCCGGGAGACGAGTTCGCTACCGAGGAGCCGTTGAGTTTGCTTGTGAGGATCCAGTCAACTCTGACAACTGTGCAGGCAAGTTGATCATACCCTCGAAATCACTACTATCTTTGCTATGCTAGTTTGCTCGCTCTTTTGCTTTGCCACTGCTACGATGCCTACCTTTCGCTTGTCAGCCTCCCAATTGCCATGTTGAACCTCTAACCCACCATTGTCCTAGCAAACCGTTGATTGGCTATGTTACCGCTTTGCTCAGCCCTTCTTATAGCGTTGTTAGTTGCAGGTGAAGATTGGAGCCGTTCCTTGTTGGAACATTTATTTACTTGTTGGGATATCATTATATTGCTATGTTATCTTAATGCATATATATACTTGGTAAAGGGTGGAAGGCTCGGCCTCTCGCCTAGTGTTTTGTTCCACTCTTGCCGCCCTAGTTTCCGTCATATCGGTGTTTTGTTCCCGGATTGTTGCGTCCCTTACGCGGTTGGGCTATAATGGGAACCCCTTGATAGTTCGCCTTGATTAAAGCTTCTCCAGCAATGCCCAACATTGGTTTTATCATTTGCCGCCTACCCCCCCTTTTTCCCTTGGGTTTTCGGAGCCCGAGGGTCATCTTTATTTTAGCCCCCCACGGGCCAGTGCTCCTCTGAGTGTTGGTACGAACTACAGCCCTGTGCAGTGCCACCTCGGGGAAACTCAAGGGTTGGTTTTAGTTGTACGGATTGCTCATCTGAGTGTGCCCTGAGAAAGAGATATGTGCAGCTCCTATCGGGATTTGTCGGCACATTCGGGCGGTGTTGCTGGACTTGTTTTAACCTGTCGAATCATCTTGTTGTACCGAGATACCGAGTCTGATCGGTGTGTCTTGGGTGGAGGTCTATTCCTTCGTTGACCGTGAGAGCTTGTTATGGGCTAAGTTGGGACCCCCCTGCAGGGATTGATCTTTCGAAAGCCGTGCCCGCGGTTATGGGCAGATGGGAATTTGTTAATGTCCGGTTGTAGATAACTTTAACTAAACTTAATTAAAATGAATCAACCGTGTGTGTTACCGTGATGGCCCCTTCTCGGCGGAGTTCGGGAAGTGGACACAGTGTTGGAGTTATGCTTGCGTAGGATGTTCCTTTAGCTTCTCGCTCGTGCTTCGCCTTCTCTTCTCGCTCTCATTTGCGTATAAGTTAGCCACCATATATGCTAGTCGCTTGCTGCAGCTCCACTTATATTGCCGTACCTGTCCTATAAGCTTAAATAGTCTTGATCGCGTGGGTGTGAGATTGCTGAGTCCCTGTGGCTCACAGATACTACAACTCCAGATGCAGGTCCAGGTGTTTCTGCTCCAGTTGACGATTACGAGCTCAAGTGGGAGTTCGACGAGGACTCTCAGCGATACTACGTGTCTTTTCCGGATGATCAGTAGTGGTGCCTAGTTGGGATTATCGATTCAGGGCCTTGTCGCATGTTGGGGGTCTTTTCTATTTTGGCACCGTAGTCGGGCCATGAGTGATTTGTATGATGGATGTTATTTATGTACTCTGATGTGACGTGGCGAGTGTAAGCCAACTATGTTATCTCCCCCTTTCATTATGTATTACATGGGATGTGTGACGATTTCCCGACTTGCGACATTGCTTTCAATGCGGTTATGCCTCTAAGTCGTGCCTCGACACGTCGGAGATATAGCCGCATCGAGGGTGTTACACCCTAAAAGCATTCTGGGCGGCAGCAGCACTCGCCAGCAGCACCTCGTCGGCCTTGATCTTCTCCTTCAAGGCCGCTTCCTGCTCCCTGGCACCGTCCAGCATCTTGGTCAAAGTGGCCGGCTTCAACTCAAGATCGACATTGGAGTCCTTGGCGGTGCTGAGCTCTTTGCTCCTCTCGGCGAGAAGACCCTGCAGCTCGCCATGAGCGACGACGTCCTTCTCGCGCTCGCGCTTGAGCACGGCAAGCTCCTCGCCGGTCGCCTTGAGATCGGCCTCCAGCTGCGCCATCTTTGTCTCCAGCTCCTTCTTGGCGGCCTCGGCAGCTGCGGTAGCATCCTTTGCTTCCTTGAGAGCCCCGCCAATTGCTTGCTCGCGTGCGGCAAGCTCCTCCTCGTGGCTGTCAAGATTGACCTTGCGTTGCGCCAACTCTCCTTCCTGCGCAAATAGATTTTCGACGACAAGCCGCTGTTGCTCTTCAACTTCAGCCTTCGCGAGGAGGAAGGCTTTCCACTTCTCGGCGACTTGCTCCCGCTCCTCTGCCAGAGACCGGAGAGCTTCCTGCCTGAGACTTCAGAGCTCCTCCGCGCGCTTCTCAATGTCCACTCCCGCCCTCGCGACAAGTGCTTCTCAAGATTCCAGCTTGGCTTGTCGGGCGCGGTAGAGCGACAACAGCTTCCGCAGCAGCCGCTCCTCCTCAGGCTCGTCGCTGCTGCTGCTTGGCGCGTCGACCAGCGTCAGCCCAGCGGAGGTGAGCACCTCTCCATCCAAAATCTCTCCTTCGACCGGCGCCCTGGAGCTTGACGCCCAGGGGAGCTTGATGAAGATACCGTCGCCGGCCTTCAAATAGGCGCCGGGCTGGGGCTCTTCGGAGCCCGGCGCTACAGCAGCGGCAGAGGGATCGGTGGTCGGCGCAGCGCCTGGCGCTCCTGCGGCCTCGGGGCCGTCAGTGGGATCGCCGGATCCCTCGCCAGCTTCTTTGGCGGCAGCTTTGGCGGCCTCTTCGCCGGCGGGATCATCAGCGCTGGCCTCTCCTTCGGTGGCAATGGCGTTGTCGGTGTTGCTGCGCGCGTTCTCCTCGCCGGAGACCTCGGTTTCCATTGGCTCCGTGGCAGATGGATCTGACGAATGGAAGAAGGAGAAAAGTCAAGCAAATACTCAAAAAGAAAATCAGAAGAAGAAGAACCCAAGGGAACTTTTCAAGCAAGAGGATTACCTGTACTGGGATCTGCAGTCGTGGTCTCAACCACCGGAGGGTCACTGGTGTCGTCCCTTGCCAGAGAACTGTCCCTTGCCGGAGAACGCTCCCTTGCCGGGGAATCCTCCCTTGGCGGTGTAGTTGAAGCAAATGGCATTTCGGGAGCGGCTTCCGGGCTCTCCTGGTGAGGCTGCTCTGCTCCTGCACGAACCAACATTCAGATATCAGCAAAGGAAGAGCACCCATGCGCGCCTGAAAGCAGGAAGTAAACTATACACTTACGTTGGGGGCTGCGCTGGAGGCTGCTTTGGGGAGAAGTTGTCGGGTCCGGCAAGGTGGTCTCGGGCCCGCCCTGCTGTCGCGGAGGGTTCATCCTCGATGACAATCACCGGGACCTTGTCTCTCTTCGCCGCTCTCTGGGCCAGAGTCCTGAAAAGGAACGGGTTCAGAGTAAAGCAAATCAGATACAAGACAAAACAGCAAGGATTGAAGAACTACAAGAACAGCAAAAAAGTCTTACTCTTCTTCTTCCTCGTCAGAGCTGAGCGCAGAGAGATCGAAGTCCGGCTCGCCTCCGGTGCGACGGGGTGGAGGAGTAGGCTCCCTTGTCCGCTTGGCAGGAGCAGTGGCGGTGGACCGGGAAGACCCCGCTCCAGTTGCCGCAGCGGTGTGAGGCGCTCCCGCGGCAACAGTGCTTGCCGCGGTAGAGCGTGTCACGCGGCACGACGGCTGTTGACCCGTCTGCCACCCCGCTACGTCCACGGCCTTGCGGAGATGCCTTCTGGTGGAGCTGGGGGCTCCGCTTGCGGCAAGCTGTCTGAAGGTTCGGGTCCGACGAGCTCTCCCTCGCCGGGCTCGCTCGGCTCATCTTCAGGCCCGACAAGCTCTTCCTCGCCGGCAAACTCCTCTTGCTCGGCAAGGCTTGCCGCCTCTGCTGCCTCTGCCTCCTCCACGGTGAATCTAAACTCACCCGCAGCAGCGGCTGCCGCCACCTCTTCTAGCCTATTGGTGATGTGATGCATCTCCGCGTCGGTGGTGTCGCGAGTAAGGCTCTTCTGCTCGTCGGAGCGGACCGGCACTTCAACCAAGCTGTCGAAGAACTCTTGCACGACGGCATCTGCCGGCTCTTGCCAAGTTGAAACAATCCCATGCGAGTCGCACAGCGGCATCATTGCACGTATGCGGTCGAGCGAGGAGTTGTTGCACAACGGAACGACACCCCTCGGCAACATGAATGGATGTTGAGGATCGCGCTTGAACAGTTCCAGGAGCATCGCATCCAGCTCCAGGACGGTGAAGTTGAAGTTGAGGCCCGAGCGCAGCCTCATGATATCCGCCGAGTTCTGGAACTCCCAGGCGGGTCTCCTCCTCTCCTGCAGGGGGGCGATGCGGCGGCGAAGAAAATCTGCACCAACGGCGCCTACGGTGAGCCCGGCAAGCCTGAGGCGAAGGATCCGGGTGACGGCGATCTTCAGCCTATCGTCTTCCGGGGCCACGTTGCTCCAATCATTGCCGCGCGCTATTGGGGCTTGTCGCAGGGCGGTAAATGGCTGCGGGTTCTCCTCGACGAACCAGCACCACTCTGCTCTCCATTCCTCCCACTTGCTGCGGAGCTCTCCCTCCAGATAAGCTTACTTCTTGCCGACTCTCGAGATCCAGGCGATTCCGACGGATAAAGGCTCTCCTCTCTCGACTCGGGGCATAAAGAAGTGGCGAAAAAGGGCTACGTTTGGATGGACTGCGACAAAGTTTTCGCAGAGATGTGCGAAAACTGCCATGGTCAGAACGGCGTTGGGGGTGAAGTCAAGGAGGCGGAAACCAGTAGGTGTTCATGATGTCACAGAAAAATTCAGAGAAGGGCGGCCAGAGCCCGTAGTAGAAGAACAGCGCGAAGAAGGGGTATCCGCTTGGAGCCAGTTCCGAAGCGGCAGCCAGGAGTACCTTCGTGCGCGGATGCGCTCGCGTCTCCGTCAACCAGAAGAGGTAGTAGTACTCCCTCAGCTCCTTCGTGCCGAGCTGAGGGGGGAAGATGGCCCGCTCCTTTCGCAGCATCGCGAGCCACTGCGCCTCGACCGATTTCACGCCCTTCCTCTTGTCGGCTTTCGGAGCCATGGCGGAGGTGGCGGGGGAGATCGACGGCGTTGGTGGTGCTGGTGGCAATGAGGGGCAGAGCGCTGCTCTCTTTCAGATTCGGGAAGAAGGGGGGAGCGGCGGAGATTGGTGAAATTGGAGTAACAACCGGCGAGATGGGCGAACTGCCCCTGTTTCCCCAGGATTCGAATGTGGCATCGTGGGAGAGATCATGGGTGGTTTGTTTATTCAGAAGGACAAAACAGGGGCAGTTCGCCCATCTCGCCGGTTGTTACTCCAATTTCACCAATCTCCGCCGCTCCCCCCTTCTTCCCGAAGCTGAAAGAGAGCAGCGCTCTGCCCCCCATTGCCACCAGCACCACCAACGCCGTCGATCTCCCCCGCCACCTCCGCCATGGCTCCGAAAGCCGACAAGAGGAAGGGCGTGAAATCGGCCGAGGCGCAGCGGCTCGCGGCGCTGCGAAAGGAGCGGGCCATCTTCCCCCCTCACCTCGGCACGAAGGAGCTGAGGGAGTACTACTACCTCTTCTGGTTGACGGAGACGCGAGCGCATCCGCGCACGAAGGTACTCCCGGCTGCCGCTTCGGAACTGGCTCCAAGCGAATACCCCTTCTTCGCGCTGTTCTTCTACTGCGGGCTCTGGCCGCCCTTCTCTGAATTTTTCTGTGACATCATGAACACCTACTGGTTCTGCCTCCTTGACTTCACCCCCAACGCCGTTCTGACCATGGCAGTTTTCGCACATCTCTGCGAAAACTTTGTCGGAGTCCATCCAGACGTAGCCCTTTTTCGCCACTTCTTTATGCCCCGAGTCGAGAGAGGAGAGCCTTTATCCGTCGGAATCCCCTGGATCTCGAGAGTCGGCAAGAAGTAAGCTTATCTGGAGGGAGAGCTCCGCAGCAAGTGGGAGGAATGGAGAGCAGAGTGGTGCTGGATCGTCGAGGAGAACCCGCAGCCATTTACCGCCCTGCGACAAGCCCCAATAGCGCGCGGCAGTGATTGGAGCAATGTGGCCCCGGAAGACGATAGGCTGAAGATCGCCGTCACCCGGATCCTTCGCCTCAGGCTTGCCGGGCTCACCGTAGGCGCCGTTGGCGCAGATTTTCTTCGCCGCTGCATCGCCCCCCTGCAGGAGAGGAGGAGACCCGCCTGGGAGTTCTAGAACTCGGCGGATATCATGAGGTCGCACCCGGGCCTCAACTTCAACTTCACCGTCCTGGAGCTAGACGCGATGCTCCTGGAACTGTTCAAGCGCGATCCTCATCATCCGTTCATGTTGCCGAGGGGTGTCGTTCCGTTGTGCAACAACGCCTCGCTCGACCGCATACGTGCAATGATGCCGCTGTGCGACTCGCATGGGATTGTTCCAACTTGGCAAAAGCCGGCAGATGCCGTCGTGCAGCAGTTCTTTGCCGGTTTGGTTGAAGTGTCGGTCCGCTCCGACGAGCAGAAGAGACTTACACGCGACACCACCGACGCGGAGATGTAGCGCATCGCCACTAGGCTGGAAGAGGCGGCGGCGGCCGCTGCTGCGGGTGAGTTTGGATTCACCATGGAGGAGGCAGAGGAAGCAGAGGCGCCAAGCCTTGCCGAGTGAGAGGAGTTTGCCGGCGAGGAAGAGCTTGTCGGGTCTGAAGATGAGCCGAGCGAGCCCGGCGAGGGAGAGCTCGTCGGACCCGAACCTTCAGACAGCTTGCCGCAAGCGGAGCCCCCAGCTCCACCAAGAAGGCGTCTCCGCAAGGCCGTGGATGTAGCGGGGCGGCAGACGGGTCCACCGCCGTCGTGCCGCGCGACACGCTCTACCGCGGCAAGCACTGTTGCCGCGGGAGCGCCTCATGCCGCTGCAGCAACTGGAGCGGGGTCTTCCCGGTCCACCGCCACTGCTCCTGCGAAGAGGACAAGGGAGCCTACTCCTCCGCCCCGTCGCACCGGAGGCGAGCCGGACTTCGATCTCTCTGCGCTCAGCTCCGACGAGGAAGAAGAAGAGTAAGACTTTTTTGCTGTTCTTGTAGTTCTTCAATCCTTTCTGTTTTGTCTTGTATCTGATTTGCTTTACTCTGAACCCGTTCCTTTTCAGGACTCTGGCCCAGAGAGCGGTTAAGAGAGACAAGATCCCGGTGATTGTCATCGAGGACGAACCTTCCGTGACAGCAGAGGGCGGGCCCGAGACCACCTTGCCGGACCCGGCAACTTCTCCCCAAAGCAGCCTCCAGCACAGCCCCCAGCGTAAGTGTATAGTTTACTTCCTGCTTTCAGGCGTGCATGGGTGCTCTTCCTTTGCGGATATCTGAATGTTGGTTCGTGTAGGAGCAGAGCAGCCTCACCAGGAGAGCCCGGAAGCCGCTCCCGAAATGCCATCTGCTTCAACTACACCGCCAAGGGAGGATTCCCCGGCAAGGGAGCGATCTCCGGCAAGGGAGAATTCTCCGGCAAGGGATAGTTCTCCGGCAAGGGACGGCACCAGTGACCCTCCGGTGGTTGAGACCACGACTGCAGATCCCAGTACAGGTAATCCTCTTGCTTGAAAACTTCCCTTGGGTTCTTCTTCTTCTGATTTTCTTTTTGAGTATTTACTTGACTTTTCTCCTTCTTCCATTCGTCAGATCCATCTGCCACGGAGCGAATGGAAACCGAGGTCGCCGGCGAGGAGAACGCGCGCAGCAACACCGACGACGTTGTTGCCACCGAAGGAGAGGCCGGCGCTGATGATCCCGCCGGCGAAGAGGCCGCCAAAGCTGCCGCCACAGAATCTGGCGAGGGATCCGGCGATCGCACTGACGGCCCCGAGGCCGCAGGAGCGCCAGGCGCTGCGCCGACCGCCGATCCCTCCGCCGCTGCTGCAGCGCCGGGCTCCGAAGAGCCCCAGCCCGGCGCCTATTTGAAGGCCGGCGACGGTATCTTCATCAAGCTCCCCTGGGCGTCAAGCTCCAGGGCGCCGGTCGAAGGAGATATTTTGGATGGAGAGGTGCTCGCCTCTGCTAGGCTGACGCTGGTCGACGCGCCAAGCAGTAGCAGCGACGAGTCTGAGGAGGAGCGGCTGCTACGGAAGTTGTTGTCGCTCTACCGCGCCCGACAAGCCAAGCTGGAATCCTGAGAAGCGCTTGTCACGAGGGCGGGAGTGGACATTGAGAAGCGCGCGGAGGAGCTCCGGAGTCTTAGGCAGGAAGCTTTCCGGTCTCTGGCAGAGGAGCGGGAGCAAGTCGCCGAGGAGCGGAAAGCCTTCCTCCTCGCGAAGGCTGAAGTTGAAGAGCAACAGCGGCTTGTCGCCGAAAATCTATTTGCGCAGGAAGGAGAGTTGGCGCAACGCAAGGTCAATCTTGACAGCCACGAGGAGGAGCTTGCCGCGCGCGAGAAAGCAATTGGCCGGGCTCTCAAGGAAGCAAAGGATGTTGCCGCAGCTGTCGAGGCCGCCAAGAAGGAGCTGGAGACAAAGATGGCGCAGCTGGAGGCCGATCTCAAGGCGAGCGGCGAGGAGCTTGCCGCGCTCAAGCGTGAGCGCAAGAAGGACGTCATCGCTCATGGCGAGCTGCAGGGTCTTCTCGCCGAGAGGAGCAAAGAGCTCAGTGCCGCCAAGGACTCCAACGCCGATCTTGAGTTGAAGCTGGCCACTTTGACCAAGACACTGGACGGTGCCAGGGAGCAGGAAGCGGCCTTGAAGGAGAAGATCAAGGTGGACGAGGTGCTGCTGGCGAGTGCTGCTGCCGCCCAGAATGCTTTTAGGTTGACTGTGGAGCACTGGATCGAGGGTCTCGTGAATGTTGCCGCCGCCATCGACGGGGAGCTTGCACAGCTGGGGATGGAGGATCTCGGGTATTCTTTCGACGAGCACCTCCAACCCAGCGCCAAGCTCAGCTTGTTCTTCAAAGGCGTGGTGACGGCACTCCAGCGACTCCGGGAGAAGATCCCAAAGCAGCTGGCCGACGAGTCGTGCAAGATCTGCACGGGAGTTCTTCAAAAGGTGCTGGTGAAGGTGGCCTTCCGCAACCCAGGCCTCAACCTCACCAACGTCCTCAGGTCCCTACCGCCGGATGCTGATCTGGAAGCGCTCAAGGCCCTTGTCGCACCCATTGTGGACAAGGTGAGCGAGATCAAGAGGGTTGAGGGCGATCGCGTAGATTAGGCCGCCTGTTTTCTCTTTTTCTTGTCGCTGTTGGTCATGTCATGAGAACAATCTGTTAGAGCTGCGACAAGCTATCTTGTAATATAACTCTATTGTGGGTAGAGATTGCTATGTTATCTCCTTTACTTGATTCCTTCCTTTGTATGTTTTTGCCCTACGCTTTTAGGGAACTTGTCGGCGCAGGCACCTTAGCCGCGAGCGCTGAGTGCGGGACATCAGCAGCCTGCTGGCGGTGCCGCTTCCGACAAGAAACCTTGTCGCAACTAGTCACAGCTCACTTAAGTTGTTGAGCGGACTCGAAACAAAGTAAGGGCGCAACTAGCTATGAGTTGGTTCCTCTGCGCACAGGTTTTCCATACAAAGTATGGTCGTTCGAGGAAGATAACTTAAAAATTCAAAACTGATTGCTCAAACTTTGGCAACTTAGCTTTTCTGTCGTTTGCTTTTCGGTAAGGCGAAACTTCCTCGAACGATGCCTTGTCCACACCATGGTCCACACCATCATCTTCTCCTTTCCCCCCGGCAAACTTGTGTGCGAGGGAACCTTCCTTTCCTTTTCGAGAAAAAGAAAGAAGAGAAAATAAAGATATGGAGCCTTACGGCTCGTTATTGCTTACCGGGGGTAGGCGCTGCACAAAGTGTCAGATAACGCATGCAAAAATAAAGTAGACATCATGATATTGACAAGATGTGCGGAGCACATGAGCTTTACTTATGCACGGGGTCTGCGCCCGGCTTTGTACAAAGGATTACATGCAACATCGGCAAGACTTGTACAAAAGGTGGTTGCCGGAAAAGATTCTGGCAACCGCGCCCTACGGGTAAAACTTACGAAGATGCTCAATGTTCCAGGAGTTGCTCACCGGAATGCCATCTTCGGTCTCAAGGCGGACAGCGCCAGGCCTAGTGACTCGTTTCACCCGGTAAGGGCCTTCCCACTTCGGCGTCAACTTGTTGGAATTCTTGGCGGACTGAACGCGCCGAAGAACAAGGTCGCCTTCCTCGAAACTTCTGGCATTAACTTTGCGGCTATGGTAGCGGCGCAAATCTTGCTGGTATCGAGCAGCTCGTACAGCAGCCTGAAGACGGTCCTCCTCAAGGAGCAGCGCGTCATCTTGTCGCAACTGCTCTTGCTCGAGCTCATCATAAGCACGCACTCGAGGTGACCCGTATGCGAGTTCCGTGGGGAAAACTGCCTCTGCTCCATAGACTAGAGCGAAAGTTGTTTGGCCAGTGGCTCGATTTGATGTCGTCCTGATCGACCAAAGAACCACTGGCAGCTCCTCAATCCAGTTCCTTCCACACTTGCGCAGCCTGTCGAAAGTCCTGGTCTTGAGCCCGCGCAGCACTTCAGCATTTGCCCTCTCCGCTTGACCGTTGCTTCTCGGATGAGCAACAGAAGCGAAGCAGACCTTGGCGCCAAGATCTTGGACGTACTGCATGAAGGTGCGGCTCGTGAATTGCGTGCCATTGTCGATGATGATCCTGTTAGGGATCCCGAAATGGCAAACAATCGACCTGAAGAACTTGACTGCTGACTGTGCTGTCACCTTCCTCACTGGTTCCACTTCTAGCCACTTTGTGAATTTGTCGATTGCAACGTACAAGTACTCAAAGCCCCCGACAGCCCGGGGAAAAGGGCCGAGGATATCGAGCCCCTAGACCGAAAATGGCCAGGATAAAGGGATCGTCTGGAGAGCTTGAGCTTGCTGGTGTATCTGCTTGGAATGGAACTGGCACGCTTCACACTTGGTTTCTTGTGCAGTTGCATCCTGGAGGGCTGTCGGCCAAAAGAAACCTTGCCGGAACGCTTTGCCGGCAAGTGCTCTTGCACCAATGTGGTGACCACATATGCCTCCGTGTATCTCTGCCAACCGCTTTTGTCCGTCTTCCCGGTGAATACACTTCAATTTCACACCGTTGAGTCTTCTTCTATACAGTGTGTTGTCGACAAACAGGTACATACTTGACTGCCGGGCTACTCTTTCCGCTTCTTCTTGCTCTTCGGGAAGTTCTCCTGTCTGAAGGAAAAGGACAATCTGCTGTGCCCATGCTGGAGCTTGCGGCTCGACAACAAGGACTAAAGGCACATCTGTTGCTGCGGGAACATCCGCTTCTACGGCGAGAACCTGCGACTTAGCCGGAGCTTGACATTCCCCGGCAAGCTTGCCGGAGCAAAACTTGTCGGGAGCGTCTGCTTCAACGGAACAAACCCTGAGGCCTGCCGGAGCAGACTGCTCCTCAGCATCCATGGTGTTGATTTTGGGGACCTTCTTGGCGGCGGCTTCGGGGAGCTCTGCCGGAAAATAGTCACCAGAAATCAACTTCCTCTTCTTGCTCTGTCCAGTTGATGGCGTTACAGGCGGTTGAGTTAGCTTGAGCACAAAGATCCCTGGTTCCACAGGTAAATTAAGTGCAGCGCACTTCGACAGGCCATCGGCAATGTCGTTCTGAGCTCTTGGAACATGTTCCATCTGTAGGCCGTCAAAGTGCTCTTCCAGCTTTCTCACTTCATCAACGTAAGCCTCCATCAATGGACTCTGTTAATTCTTGTTCACTTGGCGGACGACAAGCTGTGAGTCACCTCTGACAATGAGCTTCTTGATCCCGAAGTCTGCTGCGATCCTGAGACCGGCAAGCAAACCCTCATACTCTGCAGTATTGTTCGTTGCTTGCTCCTTGGGAAAGTGCATCTGGACTACGTACTTGAGGTGCTCTCCGGTGGGTGCAACAAGTAGCACGCCCGCGCCGGCGCCTTGCAGGGAGAAGGCACCATCAAAGTACATCAGCCACTCCTTGCTTGCTTCCTTGACGGGGATGCTCATTTCTGGAACTTCTTCATCTTGTGTCAGCGTCCACTCTGCTATGAACTCTGCCAATGCTCTGCTTTGGATAGTTGAAGTGCTCTCAAACTTGAGGCCAAAGCTTGACAGTTCCAGTGCCCACTCGACAATCCTGCCTGTTGCTTCTGGATTTTGCAGTATCCTTTTCAGCGGAAAACGAGTGACGACTGTGATCTCATGTGCCTGGAAGTAATGGCGCAGCTTTCTCGAGGCCATGAGAAGGCCGAAAAGCAATTTCTGCACACCAGAATACCTTGACCTAGCACCCTACAGAAGGGAACTGACAAAGTAAACTGGGCGCTGCACCATTCTTTTCTGCATCTTCTCACGCGTCTGCGCAGATCCATCTTTGTCGGGACCAGAGCTTGTCGGTGAAGTCTCCTGCTTGTCGCTGGATGCATCTGCCGTGGTTGCTGGCTCATCATCTGCCTCCCTTTTCGCTACTAACGCAGCACTAACCACTTGATTGGTTGCCGCTATATACAGCAGTAACTTCTCTTGTGGCTTAGGTGCGACAAGTGTTGGAGTGGAGGACAGGTATCTCTTTAAGTCCTGCAGCGCAGCCTCCGCTTCCGAAGTCCATTTCATTGGACCTGCCTTTTTCAATATTTTGAAAAACGGCAGGGCACGCTCAGCAGACCTAGAGATAAACCTGCTAAGAGCAGCCACACAACCGGCAAGTCTTCGTACATCCTTGATGTGCTTTGGTGCTTCAATCTGCTCAATGGCCTTGATCTTGTCGGGATTGGCTTCAATTCCCCGCTGAGACACAAAGAACCCGAGAAGCTTGCCGGAGGGGACTCCAAACACACACTTCTCGGGGTTAAGCTTGAGGTTGATCTTGCGCAGATTTGCAAAGGTTTCGTCTAAATCTTGAATCAGAGTTGCCTTGTCCTTGCTCTTGACCACTATGTCGTCCATGTAGGCTTCCACATTTCTATGTATTTGCGGCTCAAAAGTGTCGTGGGCAACCCTTGCAAATGTTGAACCAGCATTCTTTAAACCGAAAGGCATCCGTACGAAACAGTATGTGCCACATGGGGTGATGAATGCGGTCTTCTCCTCATCCTCTTCTGCCATGTAGATCTGATGGTATCCTGAATATGCATCAAGAAATGAAAGCAAGTCACATCCGGCCGTGGAGTCAACAATCTGGTCAATGCGCGGCAAGAGAAATGGGTCTTTGGGGCAAGCTTTATTAACATCGGTAAAATCGATACAAAGCCTCCATTTCCTGTTTGCTTTGCGCACGACTATAGGGTTGGCCAACCACGTAGGATGGAGCACTCCTCTGACGAGGCCTGCTGCTTCCAATTTCTTGATTTCCTCTGCAATGAATTCTTGGCGCTCCACTGCCTGTTTCCTGACTTTCTGCTTGACGGGCCGGGCGTGAGGAGAGACGGCAAGATGGTGCTCGATTACTTTACTGGGAACACCGGGGATGTCGGACGGTTGCCACGCAAACACGTCGACGTTCGCCCGCAGGAAAGCAACGAGCGCGCTTTCCTATTTAGGGTCAAGAGTGGCACTAATGGTGAAGGTACCACCAGTGCCATCCTCCTTGGCGGACACCTTCTTGGTTTCTGGTGGAGCTGCCATTGTCTTCTTACACTTGCCGGTGGAGCTCGATGGTGCGTCCTCGACGGTAGCGCAACACTCCGAAGAGGTGCGCTTGCCGGAGTGGGCATCAGAACTCTTGCCGGACTTGGTCTTCTTCTTCGCCCCGGGAGCTTCAACGGCAAGTGACTTGCGATCTGTTGCTGCTGCTGCTTCCCGGTAGATCTTGTCGGCGCAGATAAGAGCATCCTTCTTGTCGCCAGGGACAAAGATGATGCTTATCGGGCCTGGCATCTTCAGCGTGTTGTATGCATAGTGAGAGGCTGCCATGAATTTGGCGAGTGCTGGACGGCCGAGTATCCCATTGTAAGGCAATGGAAAGTCAGCAACGTCAAAAATGACCCTCTCAGTCGTGAAGTTCAACTCGCTACCAAATGTTACCGGCAATGTGATCTTTCCCTTCGGCTTGCTCCTTCCCGGATTGATACCTTGGAATGTGCCGGTCTCTTCGAGCTCGCTATCAGGGATCTGGAGTTTCTGGAGTACCGAAGAGGAGATCAGGTTCAAGCCGGCCCCGCCGTCAACTAGCATCTTAGTGACCTTGAGGTTGCGGATAGTTGGTGAAACCAACATCAGGAAGCACCCGACCGCAGTTATGCGATCAGGGTGGTCCTCAATATCAAAGACGATAGGCGTGCTGGACCATTTCAGAGGCTTGCGTGACTCGATGGGTGGTTCTGCTGCATTGACTTCCCGCACCCACTGCTTGAGCTGGCGGTGTGAAGTATGCAGAGAAGCACCGCCGTCAACACACAGAACCTCTGTGGCTTTCTGGAACTCCTGCTCATCGGTCTCGTCATCATCCATATCTTCATCGTCATCGTCATCTTCATCCTTGTCGCGGCCGCGGGGAGGTCTGTCTCCTTGCCGCTGCTTGGCCTTGCCGCGGCGTCCTCCTCGGCCGGGACATTTCTTGCTGGCTCCTCCAGCACCTTCCTGGGCTTTCTCCTTGTCACGTCGCTCGTATTCAGCCTTTTGCTGCTCGACAAGCTGCTCGACCTTCTTGCAGCTCTGGAGGTCATGGCCCTTGGTGCGGTGGATCTTGGAGTACTGCTTGTTGGTGTCGTCCTGCTTGTCGGCGACCGCCACAGCCTGGTAGTTGGTGCCCGCGGCAATCTCCTTGCCGGAGCTACCAGCTTTGGCTTTCTTGGTGCCACCTCCGTTGCCGGACTGCTCAACGACTAGCACCTCTTTGCCTTTCTTCTTCCTGTTGTTCTGCCGCCGGTTTTTCTTTGCCAGGGCAGTCTCCTCACTATCAGATCCTCCTGCTCCTACATTCTCTCCGGGGAGTTTCCTCCCTTCCTCAGCACGTGCACACTTGTCGTCCAGGGCATATAGCTCACTGACGTCTCTGATCTTGCACATCGCCATCTCCTCCCGCATCCTGCGGTTTCGCACATTCTGATGGAACACGCTAATTACCGCGGCAGGGTGGACATCTGGGATGTTGTGTTGTACACGGTTGAATCTCTGAATGTATTTGT
Organism: Triticum dicoccoides; assembly: GCF_002162155.2. NCBI lineage: Eukaryota > Viridiplantae > Streptophyta > Magnoliopsida > Poales > Poaceae > Triticum > Triticum dicoccoides. The sequence goes on from NC_041385.1 coordinate 633,625,224, forward strand.
GCAGGGGCTCTCCTTGCTTCTGGGTGAGCAGATGAAGGTCACTCTCTTGGCCATGAGGCTTGTGGCCGCCTGTAAAGGCACCGACAAACTGATGGCATAGATCTACCCAGGAGGATATGGAGTTATCCAGCAAGTGCATGAGCCAGGATCTGACATTGGGCTTGAGCACCAGCGGGAAGTAGTTGGCCAGGATCTTGTCGTCCCGTCCCCCGGCAGCCTGCACCGCGATGGTGTGGATGATGAGGAACTCCGACGGATGCGACTTGCCGTCGTACTTCTCTGGTACATCTGACTTGAAATTCTTCGTGCTGGGCCACTGGACTTGCCACAGCTCACGAGTGAACGCAGGGCAACCTACCGCGTACGGCAAGTCGCCTGGTTCCCCTGGCGCATGCATGTCGACAGAGGGCCCAGCGCGCAAGTCTGATTGACGCCGCGCTTCTCTTTGGCGCTCGATGCGAGTACGAGCGTCTTCTTGAAGTTGTTCGTGAAGAACTTGGCGCTGATCGCGGCGAGCTCGTGGATCCGATGATGCGGTGGAGTCGTTGTTGAGGTGGATCCGGCGAGTCGGCGATCTTTGCCTTCGGGGTGGAGAGCGCATGGTGGTTGCACCCCCACCAGTTTCGTCGCCACCGGCTCGTGCCTGGCTGTCCTGCCGCGGCCGCGATGTACTCGGCTGCCGCGGAGTGTCGCCGTTGGCGAAGCCGATGAGACTCTGAATGGTGGCCCTCCATCCGTCGATCTTGTCTTCCGTTGGAGGGTAATCCAGGAGCAGTTGAGCTCGCGTCAAAGCTTCTGCTGGAGTGGTGGGTGGCAGTGGCGAGCGGTGCGATGAGCGGGATATGCTCGGACTTCTAACTATGTTAGAAGGAGCAGTATCCCGGCCAGGCGACCGTGTCCCGCTCGTGCCAGCATGTTGGCGTGCATGCTGGTCTTGAGCACCCCGATATCCACCAGCTCGATCTTGGTCCAACAAACATATGGTACTGCGGATACCATGACACTGTCGGTCCTGCGCCTCCTGAGATGGGCGCGGAACATGTACGGACGCCAGGTCTGCGCAGCCTTGTCCTTGGACCTGGCAGCGTCGTGAGCTCCCTCGTCAATGTCCGTTCTTCCGTCGGCGTCTTCCCCACCACTCGTTTGCTCCGGCGGTGGTGGGATCGACGTGGACGGAACAGCTGCCGCCGAAGTCTTCTTCTTCGGTGGCATGTCGATGAAGAAAATGAAGATCTAGCTCGTGTGAACACCGGATCGGGTTCACACAACCTCGACGCCCCCTACCTGGCGTGCCAAAGATGTCAGGGAAGCTGATCCACGAACACCTATGGGGACCGGCGGACCGAGCCCCTTTCGGTTCGGCGGGGGGCGGAGATCGCACGAAGAGCGGATCGAGGCGAAACACACGAGCAGTTTACCCAGCTTCGGAGCTCTCCGGAGAGATAATACTCCTACTGTTGCTTGTCTGATTGTATTGAGTTCTTGCTCGGGAGCGCTTAGTGTTACAGTACACACCAACTGCCAACGAGACCGAGCATGAGTGTTTTTTTTGGCTCTGAACCGAAACCCCTTCTACGTTGCGCATGGGCCTCCTTTTATATGCTCAAGGGGTCACCGACAGGTGGTAACGCAGACAAGGGTAAAAATGGAAAAGGGAATTGCGGTTGGTACAGCTACCTGAACAGTGTATCCTACCTAGCCCTGACGGCAGGGGACAAAGGCATTGAATGCCCGTCTGCGTCGCCCAAATAGTGCAAAAAGGACCGTCAGGGACACCACCGCTTGCCACGATGGCGATCTTGTCAGCGTCGCTCACCACTTCGCACTGCTGGCTGCACAACCTCTCGCCACGCGCGCCTGGAAGGACCCCAGGGCGACACGTTGGTGGATGTGCTAGAGCGTGGGTACAGAGTGGTAGCCTGCCGCGGCAAGCGCCTTGCCGCGGCCGTTGTCTTGCCGCGCCCGGAAGCTTGTCGCTCACCGGGCCTTGCCGGGATGCGTGGCGTGTCGCGGCAAGTTCCTTGAGATGCCTTTGCTGGCCTTCCCGGCAAGCTCCTCTTGACGGGGCCTTGTCTCCTTGGCTTGAATACTTTGTTCTTGAATGGCTCCAAAGGAACCACGGAGGACCTTGGCGGTCACCCGGCAAGCCTTGCCGCGGGGCGCTGCAACTGCCCGTGCACAAGTTCGGGATACTAGGGTACCCCTACTCTAGTACACCGACAGGAGCCCCCGGGCCAGGGCCACACACGGTGCCGAGCGCTGTTGGGCCAGGCCCAAAACAGGGCACGGGCACGCGCAGCCTGGGTTACGCCGTATCTTACTCCGTATCCACCGCGCCCTCCCCCAACGGCACGCGTCGAATGCGGCGTCGTGGGAGAGATCGTGGGTGGTTTCTTTATTCGGAAGGACGAAACGTCCGCCCCCTCCCTCTTTATAAGCAGGGGAAACAGGGGCAGTTCGCCCATCTCGCCGGTTGTTACTCCAATTTCACAAATCTCCGTCGCTCCCTCCTTCTTCCCGTAGCTGAAAGAGAGCAGCGCTCCGCCCCCCATTGCCACCAGCACCACCAACGCCGTCGATCTCCCCCACCACCTCCGCCATGGCTCCGAAAGCCGACAAGGGGAAGGGCGTGAAATCGGTCGAGGCACAGTGGCTCGCGGCGCTGCGAAAGGAGCGGGCCATCTTCCCCCCTCAGCTCGGCACGAAGGAGCTGAGGGAATACTACTACCTCTTCTGGTCGACGGAGACGCGAGCGCATCCGTGCACGAAGGTACTCCCGGCTGCCGCTTCAGAACTGGCTCCAAGTGGATACCCCTTCTTCGCGCTGTTCTTCTACTGCGGGCTCTGCCCGCCCTTCTCTGAATTTTTCTGTGACATCATGAACACCTACGGGTTCCGCCTCCTTGACTTCACCCCCAACGCCGTTCTGACCATGGCAGTTTTCGCACATCTCTGTGAAAACTTTGTCGGAGTCCATCCAAACGTAGCCCTTTTTCGCCACTTCTTTATACCCCGAGTCGAGAGAGGAGATCCTTTATTCGTCGGAATCGCCTGGATCTCGAGAGTCGGCAAGAAGTAAGCTTATCTGGAGGGAGAGCTCCGCAGCAAGTGGGAGGAATGGAGAGCAGAGTGGTGCTGGATCGTCGAGGAGAATCCGCAGCCATTTACCGCCCTGTGACAAGCCCCAATAGCGCGCGGCAATGGTTGGAGCAACGTGGCCCCGGAAGACGATAGGCTGAAGATCGCCGTCACCCGGATCCTTCGCCTCAGGCTTGCCGGGCTCACCGTAGGCGCCGTTGGTGCAGATTTTCTTCGCCGCCGCATCGCCCCCCTGCAGGAGAGGAGGAGACCCGCCTGGGACTTCCAGAACTCGGCGGATATCATGAGGTTGTGCCCGGGCCTCAACTTCAACTTCACCGTCCTGGAGCTGGATGCGATGCTCCTGGAACTGTTCAAGCGCGATCCTCAACATCCATTCATGTTGCCGAGGGGTGTCGTTCCGTTGTGCAACAACTCCTCGCTCGACCGCATACGTGCAATGATGCCGCTGTGCGACTCGGATGGGATTGTTCCAACTTGGCAAGAGCCGGCAGATGCCGTCGTGCAGGAGTTCTTCGACGGCTTGGTTGAAGTGACGGTCCGCTCCGACGAGCAGAAGAGCCTTACTCGCGACACCACCAACGCAGAGATGCAGCGCATCGCCACTAGGCTGGAAGGGGCGGCGGCAGCCGCTGCTGCAGGTGAGTTTGGATTCACCGTGGAGGAGGCAGAGGAGGCAGAGGCAGCAGAGGTGGCAAGCCTTGCCGAGCGAGAGGAGTTTGCCGGCGAGGAAGAGCTTGTCGGGCCTGAAGATGAGCCGAGCGAGCCCGGCAAGGGAGAGCTCGTCGGACCCGAACCTTCAGACAGCTTGCCGCAAGCGGAGCCCCTAGCTCCACCAAGAAGGCGTCTCCGCAAGGCCGTGGACGTAGCGGGGCGGCAGACGGATCAACAGCCGTCGTGCCGCGCGACACGCTCTACCTCGGCAAGCACTGTTGCCGCGGGAGCGCCTCACGCCGCTGCGGCAACTGGAGCGGGGTCTTCCCGGTCCACCGCCACTGCTCCTGCCAAGCGGACAAGGGAGCCTACTCCTCTGCCCCGTCGCACCGGAGGCGAGCCGGACTTCGATCTCTCTGCGCTCAGCTCCGATGAGGAAGAAGAAGAGTAAGACTTTTTGCTGTTCTTGTAGTTCTTCAATCCTTGCTGTTTTGTCTTGTATCTAATTTGCTTTACTCTGAACCCGTTCCTTTTCAGGACTCTGGCCCAGAGAGCGGCGAAGAGAGCCAAGGTCCCGGTGATTGTCATCGAGGACGAACCCTCCGCGACAGCAGGGGGCGGGCCCGAGACCACCTTGCTGGACCCGGCTACTTCTCCCCAAAGCAGCCTCCAGCGCAGCCCCCAGCGTAAGTGTATAGTTTACTTCCTGCTTTCAGGCGCGCATGGGTGCTATTCCTTTGCTGATATCTGAATGTTGGTTCGTGCAGGAGCAGAGCAGCCTCACCAGGAGAGCCCAGAAGCCGCTCCAGAAATGCCATCTGCTTCAACTACACCACCAAGGGAGGATTCCCCAGCAAGGGAGCGTTCTCCGGCAAGGGAGAATTCTCCGCCAAGGGACAGTTCTCCGGCAAGGGACGGCACCAGTGACCCTCCGGTGGTTGAGACCACGACTGCAGATCCCAGTACAGGTAATCCTCTTGCTTGAAAACTTCCCTTGGGTTCTTCTTCTTCTAATTTTCTTTTTGAGTATTTGCTTGACTTTCCTCCTTCTTCCATTCGTCAGATCCATCTGCCACGGAGCCAATGGAAACCGAGGTCGCCGGCGAGGAGAACGCGCGCAGCAACATCGACGACGCCGTTGCCACCGAAGGAGAGGCCGGCGCTGATGATCCCGCCGGCGAAGAGGCCGCCAAAGCTGCCGCCGCAGAAGCTGGCGAGGGATCCGGCGATCGCACCGACAGCCCCGAGGCCGCAGGAGTGCCAGGCGCTGCGCCGACCGCCGATCCCTCCGCCGCTGTTGCAGCGCCGGGCTCCGAAGAGCCCCAGCCCGACGCCTATTTGAAGGCCGGCGATGGTATCTTCATCAAGCTCCCCTGGGCGTCAAGCTCCAGGGCGCCGGTCAAAGGAGAGATTTTGGATGGAGAGGTGCTCGCCTCCGCTGGGCTGACGCTGGTCGACGCGCCAAGCAGCAGCAGCGACGAGCATGAGGAGGAGCGGCTGCTACGGAAGCTGTTGTCGCTCTATCGTGCCCGACAAGCCAAGCTGGAATCTCGAGAAACGCTTGTCGCGAGGGCGGGAGTGGACATTGAGAAGCGCGCAGAGGAGCTCCGGAGTCTCAGGCAGGAAGCTCTCTGGTCTCTGGCAGAGGAGCGGGAGCAAGTCGCCGAGGAGCGGAAAGCCTTCCACCTCGCGAAGGCTGAAGTTGAAGAGCGACAGCGGCTTGTCGCCGAAAATCTATTTGCGCAGGAAGGAGAGTTGGCGCAACGCAAGGTCAATCTTGACAGCCACGAGGAGGAGCTTGCCGCGCGTGAGCAAGCAATTGGCGGGCTCTCAAGGAAGCAAAGGATGCTGCCGCAGCTGCCGAGGCCGCCAAGAAGGAGCTGGAGACAAAGATGGCGCAGCTGGAGGCCGATCTCAAGGTGAGTGGCGAGGAGCTTTCCGCGCTCAAGCGCGAGCGCGAGAAGGACGTCGTCGCTCATGGCGAGCTGCAGGGTCTTCTCGCCGAGAGGAGCAAAGAGCTCAGCGCCGCCAAGGACTCCAACGCCGATCTTAAGTTGAAGCTGGCCACTTTGACCAAGACGCTGGACGGCGCCAGGGAGCAGGAAGCGGCCTTGAAGGAGAAGATCAAGGCGGACGAGGTGCTGCTGGCGAGTGCTGCTGCAGCCCAGAATGCTTTTAGGTTGACTGTGGAGCACTGGACCGAGGGTCTCGTGAATGTTGCCGCCGCCATCGACGGGGAGCTGGCGCAGCTGGGGATGGGGGACCTCGGGTATTCTTCCGACGAGCACCTCCAACCCAGCGCAAAGCTCAGCTTGTTCTTCAAAGGCGTGGCGACGGCACTCCAGCGACTCCGGGAGAAGATCCCAAAGCAGCTGGCCGACGAGTCGCGCAAGATCTGCGCGGGAGTTCTTCAAAAGGTGCTGGTGAAGGTGGCCTTCCGCAACCCAGGCCTCAACCTCACCAACGTCCTCAGGTCCCTGCCGCCGGATGGTGATCTGGAAGCGCTCAAGGCCCTTGTCGCACCCATTGTGGACAAGGTGAGCGAGATCAAGAGGGTTGAGGCTGATCGCGTAGATTAGGCCGCCCGTTTTCTCTTTTTCTTGTCGCTGTTGGTCATGTCATGAGAACAATCTGTTAGAGCTGCGACAAGCTATCTTGTAATATAACTCTATTTTGGGTAGAGATTGCTATGTTATCTCCTTTACTTGATTCCTTCCTTTGTATGTTTTTGCCCTACGCTTTTAGGGAACTTGTCGGTGCAGGCACCTTAGCCGCGAGCGCTGAGTGCGGGACATCAGCAGCCTGCTAGCGGTGCCGCTTCCGACAAGAAACCTTGTCGCAACTAGTCGCAGCTCACTTAGGTTGTTGAGCAAACTCGAAACAAAGTAAGGGCGCAACTAGCTACGAGTTGGTTCCTCTGCGCACAGGTTTTCCATACAAAGTACGGTCGTTCGAGGAAGATAACTTAAAAATTCAAAACTGATTGCTCAAACTTTGGCAACTTAGCTTTTCTGTCGTTTGCTTTCCAGTAAGGCGAAACTTCCTCGAACGATGCCTGGTCCACACCATGGTCCACACCATCATCTTCTCCTTTCCCCCCGGCAAACTTGTGTGCGAGGGAACCTTCCTTTCCTTTTTGAGAAAAGGAAAGAAGAGAAAATAAAGATATGGAGCCTTACGGCTCGTTATTGCTTACCGGGGGTAGGCGCTGCACAAAGTGTCAGATAACGCATGCAAAAATAAAGTAGACACCATGATATTGACAAGATGTGCGGAGCACATGAGCTTTACTTATGCACGGGGTCTGCGCCCGGCTTTGTACAAAGGATTACATGCAACATCGGCAAGACTTGTAGAAAAGGTGGTTGCCGGAAAAGATTCCGGCAACCGCGCCCTACGGGTAAAACTTACGAAGATGCTCAATGTTCCAGGAGTTGCTCACCGGAATGCCATCTTCGGTCTCAAGGCGGACAGCGCCAGGCCTAGTGACTCGTTTCACCCGGTAAGGGCCTTCCCACTTCGGCGTCAACTTGTTGGAATTCTTGGCGAACTGAATGCACCGAAGAACAAGGTCGCCTTCCTCGAAACTTCTGGAATTAACTTTGCGGCTATGGTAGCGGCGCAAAGCTTGCTCGTATCGAGCAGCTCGTACAGTAGCCTGAAGAAGGTCCTCCTCAAGGAGCAGCGCGTCATCTTGTCGCAACTGCTCTTGCTCGAGCTCATCATAAGCGAGCACTCGAGGTGACCTGTATGCGAGTTCCATGGGGAGAACTTCCTCTGCTCCATAGACTAGAGCGAAAGGTGTTTGGCCAGTGGCTCGATTTGGTGTCGTCCTGATCGACCAAAGAACCACCGGCAGCTCCTCAATCCAGTTCCTTCCGCACTTGCGCAGCCTGTCGAAAGTCCTGGTCTTGAGCCCGCGCAGCACTTCAGCATTTGCCCTATCCGCTTGACCGTTGCTTCTCGGATGAGCAACAGAAGCGAAGCAGACCTTGGCGCCAAGATCTTGGACGTACTGCATGAAGGTGCGGCTCGTGAATTGCGTGCCATTGTCGGTGATGGTCCTGTTAGGGATCCCGAAACGGCAAACAATCGACTTGAAGAACTTGACTGCTGACTGTGCTGTCACCTTCCTCACTGGTTCCACTTCCGGCCACTTTGTGAACTTGTCGATTGCAACGTACAAGTACTCAAAGCCCCCGACAGCCCGGGGAAAAGGGCCGAGGATATCAAGCCCCCAGACCGAAAATGGCCAGGATAAAGGGATCGTCTGGAGAGCTTGAGCTGGCTGGTGTATCTGCTTGGAATGGAACTGGCACGCTTCACACTTGGTTACTTGTGCAGTTGCATTCTGGAGGGCTGTAGGTCAAAAGAAACCTTGCCGGAACGCTTTGCCGGCAAGTGCTCTTGCGCCAATGTGGTGACCACATATGCCTCCGTGTATCTCTGCCAACAGCTTTTGTCCGTCTTCCCGGTGAATACACTTCAATTTCACACCGTTGAGTCTTCTTCTGTACAGTGTGTTGTCGACAAACTGGTACATACTTGACTGCCGGGCTACTCTTTCCGCTTCTTCTTGCTCTTCGGGAAGTTCTCCTGTCTGAAGGAAAAGGACAATCTGCTGTGCCCATGCTGGAGCTTGCGGCTCGACAACAAGGACTAAAGGCACATCTGTTGCTGCGGGAACATCCGCTTCTACGGCAAGAACCTGCGTCTCAGCCGGAGCTTGACATTCCCCGGCAAGCTTGCCGGAGCAAAACTTGCCGGGAGCGTCTGCTTCAACGGAATAAACCCTGAGGCCTGCCGGAGCAGACTGCTCCTCAGCATCCTTGGTGTTGATTTTGGGGACCTTCTTGGCGGCGGCTTCGGGGAGCTCTGCCGGAAAATAGTCACCAGAAATCAACTTCCTCTTCTTGCTCTGTCCAGTTGATGGCTTTACAGACGGTTGAGTTAGCTTGAGCACAAAGATCCCTCGTTCCACAGGTAACTTAAGTGCAGCGCACTTCGACAGGCCATCGGCAATGTCGTTCTGAGCTCTTGGAACATGTTCCATCTGTAGGCCGTCAAAGTGCTCTTCCAGCTTTCTCACTTCATCAACGTAAGCCTCCATCAATGGACTCTGTTAATTCTTGTTCACTTGGCGGATGACAAGCTGTGAGTCACCTCTGACAATGAGCTTCTTGATCCCGAAGTCTGCTGCGATCCTGAGACCGGCAAGCAAACCCTCATACTCTGCAGTATTGTTCATTGCTTGCTCCTTGGGAAAGTGCATCTGGACTACGTACTTGAGGTGCTCTCCGGTGGGTTCAACAAGTAGCACGCCCGCGCCGGCGCCTTGCAGCGAGAAGGCACCATCAAAGTACATCAGCCACTCCTTGCTTGCTTCCTTGACGGGGATGCTCGTTTCTGGAACTTCTTCATCTTGTGTCGGCGTCCACTCTGCTATGAACTCTGCCAATGCTCTGCTTTGGATAGTTGAAGTGCTCTCAAACTTGAGGCCAAAGCTTGACAGTTCCAGTGCCCACTCGACAATCCTGCCTGTTGCTTCTGGATTTTGCAGTATCCTTTTCAGCGGAAAACGAGTGACGACTGTGATCTCATGTGCCTGGAAGTAATGGCGCAGCTTTCTCGAGGCCATGAGAAGGCTGAAAAGCAATTTCTGCACACCAGAATACCTTGACCTAGCACCCTACAGAAGGGAACTGACAAAGTAAACTGGGCGCTGCACCATTCTTTTCTGCATCTTCTCACGCGTCTGCGCAGATCCATCTTTGTCGGGACCAGAGCTTGTCGGTGAAGTCTCCTGCTTGTCGCTGGATGCATCTGCCATGGTTGCTGGCTCATCATCTTCCTCCCTTTCCGCTACTAACGCAGCACTAACCACTTGATTGGTTGCCGCTATATACAGCAGTAACTTCTCTTGTGGCTTAGGTGCGACAAGTGTTGGAGTGGAGGACAGGTATCTCTTTAAGTCCTGCAGCGCAGCCTCCGCTTCCGAAGTCCATTTCATTGGACCTGCCTTTTTCAATATTTTGAAAAACGGCAGGGCGCGCTCAGCAGACCTAGAGATAAACCTGCTAAGAGCAGCCACGCAACCGGCAAGTCTTCGTATATCCTTGATGTGCTTTGGTGCTTCAATCTGCTCAATGGCCTTGATCTTGTCGGGATTGGCTTCAATTCCCCTCTGAGACACAAAGAACCCGAGAAGCTTGCTGGAGGGGACTCCAAACACACACTTCTCGGGGTTAAGCTTGAGGTTGATCTTGCGTAGATTTGCAAAGGTTTCGTCTAAATCTTGAATCAGAGTTGCCTTGTCCTTGCTCTTGACCACTATGTCGTCCATGTAGGCTTCCACATTTCTATGTATTTGCGGCTCAAAAGCGTCGTGGGCAACCCTTGCAAATGTTGAACCAGCATTCTTTAAACTGAAAGGCATCCTTACGAAACAGTATGTGCCACATGGGGTGATGAATGCGGTCTTCTCCTCATCCTCTTATGCCATGTAGATCTGATGGTATCCTGAATATGCATCAAGAAATGAAAGCAAGTCACATCCGGCCATGGAGTCAACAATCTGGTCGATGCGCGGAAAGGGAAATGGGTCTTTGGGGCAAGCTTTATTAACATCGGTAAAATCGATACAAAGCCTCCATTTGTCGTTTGCTTTGCGCACGACTACAGGGTTGGCCAACCACGTAGGATGGAGCACTCCTCTGACGAGGCATGCTGCTTCCAATTTCTTGATTTCCTCTGCAATGAATTCTTGGCGCTCCACTGCATGTTTCCTGACTTTCTGCTTGACGGGCCGTGCGTGAGGACAGACGGCAAGATGGTGCTCGATTACTTTCCTGGGAACACCAGGGATGTCGTACGGTTGCCACGCAAACACGTAGACGTTCGCCCGCAGGAAAGCAACGAGCGCGCTTTCCTATTTAGGGTCGAGAGTGGCACTGATGGTGAAGGTACCACCAGTGCCATCCTCCTTGGCGGACACCTTCTTGGTTTCTGGTGGAGCTGCCATTGTCTTCTTACACTTGCCGGTGGAGCTCGATGGTGCGTCCTCGACGGTAGCGCAGCACTCCGAAGAGGTGCGCTTGCCGGAGTGGGCATCAGAACTCTTGCCGGACTTGGTCTTCTTCTTCGCCCCGGGAGCTTCAACGGCAAGTGACTTGCGATTTGTTGCTGCTGCTGCTTCCCGGTAGATCTTGTCGGTGCAGATAAGAGCATCCTTCTTGTCGCCAGGGACAGAGATGACGCTTATCGGGCCTGGCATCTTCAGCATGTTGTATGCATAGTGAGAGGCTGCCATGAATTCGGCGAGTGCTGGACGGCCTAGTATCCCATTGTAAGGCAATGGAAAGTCAGCAACGTCAAAAATGACCCTCTCAGTCCTGAAGTTCAACTCGCTACCAAATGTTACCGGCAATGTGATCTTTCCCTTCGGCTTGCTCCTTCCCGGATTGATACCTTGGAATGTGCCGGTCTCTTCGAGCTCGCTATCAGTGATCTGGAGTTTCTGGAGTACCGCGGAGGAGATCAGGTTCAAGCCGGCCCCGCCGTCAACTAGCATCTTAGTGACCTTGAGGTTGCGGATAGTTGGTGAAACCAACATCGGCAAGCACCCGACCGCAGTTATGCGATTAGGGTAGTCCTCAATATCAAAGACGATAGGCGTGCTGGCCCATTTCAGAGGCTTGCGTGACTCGATGGGTGGTTCTGCTGCATTGACTTCCCGCACCCACTGCTTGAGCTGGCGGTGTGAAGTATGCAGAGAAGCACCGCCGTCAACGCACAGAACCTCTGTGGCTTTCTGGAACTCCTGCTCATCGATCTCGTCATCATCCATATCTTCATCGTCGTCGTCATCTTCATCCTTGTCGCGGCCACGGGGAGGTCTGTCTCCTTGCCGCTGCTTGGCCTTGCCGCAGCGTCCTCCTCGGCCGGGACGTTTCTTGCTGGCTCCTCGAGCACCTTCCTGGGCTTTCTCCTTGTCGCGTCGCTCGTATTTAGCCTTTTGCTGCTTGACAAGCTGCTCGACCTTCTTGCAGCTCTGGAGGTCATGGCCCTTGGTGCGGTGGATCTTGCAGTACTGCTTGTTGGTGTCGTCCTGCTTGTCGGCGACCACCACAGCCTGGTAGTTGGTGCCCGCGCAATCTCCTTGCCGGAGCTACCAGCTTTGGCTTTCTTGGTGCCACCTCCTTTGCCGGACTGCTCGATACTTTCCTGGGAACACCGGGGATGTTGGAAGGTTGCCACGCAAACACGTCGACATTCGCCCGCAGGAAAGCAATGAGCGCGCTTTCCTATTTAGAGTCGAGAGTGGCACTGATGGTGAAGGTACCACCAGTGCCATGCTCCTTGGCGGACACCTTCTTGGTTTCTGGTGGAGCTGTCATTGTCTTCTTACACTTGCCGGTGGAGCTTGATGGTGCGTCCTCGACGGTAGCGCAGCACTCCGAAGAGGTGCGCTTGCCGGAGTGGGCATCAGAACTCTTGCCGGACTTGGTCTTCTTCTTCGCTTCCCTGAACACCTATGGGGACCGGCGGACCGAGCCCCTTTCGGTTCGGCGGTGGGCGGAGATCGCACGAAGAGCGGATCAAGGTGAAACACACGAGCAGTTTACCCAGCTTCAGAGCTCTCCGGAGAGATAATACTCCTACTGCTGCTTGTCTGATTGTATTGAGTTCTTGCTCGGGAGCGCTTAGTGTTATAGTACACACCAGCTGCCAATGAGACCGAGCGTGAGTGTTTTTTTTGGCTCTGAACCGAACCCCTTCTACGTTGCGCATGGGCCTCCTTTTATATGCTCAAGGGGTCACCGACAGGTGGTAACGCAGACAAGGGTAAAAATGGAAAAGGGAATTGCGGTTGGTACAGCTACCTAAACAGTGTATCCTACCTAACCCTGACGGCAGGGGACAAAGGCATTGAATGCCCGTCTGCGTCGCCCAAATAGTGCAAAAAGGACCGTTAGGGACACCACCGCTTGCCACGATGGCGATCTTGTCAGCGTCGCTCACCACTTCGCACCGCTGGCTGCACAGCCTCTCGCCACGCGCGCCTGGAAGGACCCAGGGTGACACGTTGGTGGATGTGCTGGAGCGTGGGTACAGAGTGGTAGCCTGCCGCGGTAAGCGCCTTGCCGCGGCCGTTGTCTTGCCGCGCCCGGAAGCTTGTCGCTCACCGGGCCTTGCCAGGACGCATGGCGCGTTGCGGCAAGTTCCTTGAGATGCCTTGGTTGGCCTTCCTGGCAAGCTCCTCTTGCCGGGGCCTTGTCTCCTTGGCTTAAATACTTTAATCTTGAATGGCTCCAAAGGAACCACGGAGGACCTTGGCGGTCACCCGGCAAGCCTTGCCGTGGGGCGCTGCAACTGCCCGTGCACAAGTTCGGGATACTAGGGTACCCCTACTCTAGTACACCGATAGGAGCCCCCGGGCCTGGGCCACACACGGTGCCGAGCGCTGTTGGGCCAGGCCCAAAACAGGGCACAGGCACACCCGGCCTGGGTTACGCCGTGTCTTACTCCATATCCACCGCGCCCTCCCCCAACGGCACGCGTCGAATGCGGCGTCGTGGGAGAGATCGTGGGTGGTTTCTTTATTCGGAAGGACGAAACGTCCGCCCCCTCCCTCTTTCAAAGCAGGGGAAACAGGGGCAGTTCGCCCATCTCGCCGGTTGTTACTCCAATTTCACAAATCTCCGCCGCTCCCCCCTTCTTCCCGAAGCTGAAAGAGAGCAGCGCTCCGCCCCCCATTGCCACCAGCACCACCAACGCCGTCGATCTCCCCCACCACCTCCGCCATGGCTCCGAAAGCCGACAAGGGGAAGGGCATGAAATTGGTCGAGGCACAGCGGCTCGCGGCGCTGCGAAAGGAGCGGGCCATCTTCCCCCCTCAGCTCGGCGCGAAGGAGCTGAGGGAGTACTACTACCTCTTCTGGTCGACGGAGACGCGAGCGCATCCGCGCACGAAGGTACTCCTGGCTGCCGCTTCGGAACTGGATCCAAGCGGATACCCCTTCTTCGCGCTGTTCTTCTACCGCAGGCTCTGCCCGCCCTTCTCTGAATATTTCTGTGACATCATGAACACCTACGGGTTCCGCCTCCTTGACTTCACCCCCAACGCCGTTCTGACCATGGTAGTTTTCGCACATCTCTGTGAAAACTTTGTCGGAGTCCATCCAAACGTAGCCCTTTGTCGCCACTTCTTTATGCCCCGAGACGAGAGAGGAGAGCCTTTATCCGGCGAAATCGCCTGGATCTCGAGAGTCGACAAGAAGTAAGCTTATCTGGAGGGAGAGCTCTGTAGCAAGTGGGAGGAATGGAGAGCAGAGTGGTGCTGGATCGTCGGGGAGAACCCGCAGCCATTTACCGCCCTGCGACAAGCCCCAATAGCGCGCGGCAATGGTTGGAGCAACGTGGCCCCGGAAGACGATAGGCTGAAGATCGCCGTCACCCGGATCCTTCGCCTCAGGCTTGCCGGGCTCACCGTAGGCGCCGTTGGCGCAGATTTTCTTCGCCGCCGCATCGCCCCCCTGCAGGAGAGGAGGAGACCCACCTGGGAGTTCCAGAACTCGGCGTATATCATGAGGTTGCGCCCGGGCCTCAAATTCAACTTCACCATCCTGGAGCTGGACGCGATGCTCCTGGAACTATTCAAGCGCGATCCTCAACATCCATTCATGTTGTCGAGGGGTGTCGTTCCGTTGTGCAACAACTCCTCGCTCGACCGCATACGTGCAATGGTGCCGCTGCGCGACTCGCATGGGATTGTTCCAACTTGGCAAGAGTCGGCAGATCCTGTCGTGCAGGAGTTCTTCAACGGCTTGGTTGAAGTGTCGGTCCGCTCCGACGAGCAGAAGAGCCTTACTCGCGACACCACCGATGCGGAGATGTAGCGCATCGCCACTAGGCTGGAAGAGGCGGTGGCAGCCGCTGCTGGGGTGAGTTTGGATTCACCATGGAGGAGGCAGAGGCAGCAGAGGCGGCAAGCCTTGCCGAGCGAGAGGAGTTTGCCAGCGAGGAAGAGCTTGTCGGTCCTGAACATGAGCCGAGCGAGCCCGGCGAGGGAGAGCTCGTCGGACCCGAACCTTCAGACAGCTTGCCGCAAGCGGAGACCCCAGCTCCACCAAGAAGGCGTCTCCGCAAGGCCGTGGACGTAGCGGGGCGGCAGGCGGGTCAACAACCGTCATGCCGCCCGACACGCTCTACCGTGGCAAGCACTGTTTCCGCGGGAGCGCCTCACGCCGCTGCGGCAACTGGAGCGGGGTCTTCCCGGTCCACCGCCACTGCTCCTGCCAAGCGGACAAGGGATCCTACTCCTCTGCCCCGTCGCACCGGAGGCGAGCCGGACTTCGATCTCTCTGCGCTCAGCTCCGACGAGGAAGAAGAAGAGTAAGACTTTTTTGCTGTTCTTGTAGTTCTTCGATCCTTTCTGTTTTGTCTTGTATCTAATTTGCTTTACTCTGAACCCGTTCCATTTCAGGAATCTGGCCCAGAGAGCGGCAAAGAGAGCCAAGGTCCCGGTGATTGTCATCGAGGACGAACCCTCCGCGACAGCAGGGGGCGGGCCCGAGACCACCTTGCTGGACCCGGCAACTTCTCCCCAAAGCAGCCTCCAGCGCAGCCCCCAGCGTAAATGTATAATTTACTTCCTGCTTTCAGGCGCGCATGGGTGCTCTTCCTTTGCTGATATCTGAATGTTGGTTCGTGCAGGAGCAGAACAGCCTCACCAGGAGAGCCCGGAAGCCGCTCCCGAAATGCCATCTGCTTCAACTACACCGCCAAGGGAGGATTCCCCGGCAAGGGAGCGTTCTCCGGCAAGGGAGAATTCTCCGGCAAGGGACAGTTCTCCGGCAAGGGACGGCACAAGTGACCCTCCGGTGGTTGAGACCACGACTGCAGATCCCAGTACAGGTAATCCTCTTGCTTTAAAACTTCCCTTGGGTTCTTCTTCTTCTGATTTTCTTTTTGAGTATTTGCTTGACTTTTCTCCTTCTTCCATTCGTCGGATCCATCTGCCATGGATCCAATGGAAACCAAGGTCGCCGGCGAGGAGAACGCGCGCAGCAACACCGACGACGCCGTTGCCACCGAAGGAGAGGCCGGTGCTGATGATCCCGTCGGCGAAGAGGCCGCCAAAGCTGCCGCCGCAGAAGCTGGCGAGGGATCCGGCGATCGCACTGACGGCCCCGAGGCCGCAGGAGCGCCAGGCGCTGCGTCGACCGCCGATCCCTCCGCCGCTGTTGCAGCGCCGGGCTCCGAAGAGCCCCAGCCCAATGCCTATTTGAAGGGCGGCGACGGTATCTTCATCAAGCTCCCCTGGGCGTCAAGCTCTAGGGCGCCGGTCAAAGGAGAGATTTTGGATGGAGAGGTGCTCGCCTCCGCTGGGCTGACGCTGGTCGACGCGCCAAGCAGCAGCAGCGACGAGCCTGAGGAGGAGCGGCTGCTGCGGAAGCTGTTGTCGCTCTACCGCGCCCGACAAGCCAAGCTGGAATCTTGAGAAGCGCTTGTCGCGAGGGCGGGAGTGGACATTGAGAAGCGCGCGGAGGAGCTCCGAAGTCTCAGGCAGGAAGCTCTCCGGTCTCTGGCAGAGGAGCGGGAGCAAGTCGCCGAGGAGCGGAAAGCCTTCCTCCTCGCGAAGGCTGAAGTTGAAGAGCAACAGCGGCTTGTCGCCGAAAATCTATTTGCGCAGGAAGGAGAGTTGGCGAAACGCAAGGTCAATCTTGACAACCACGAGGAGGAGCTTGCCGCGCGTGAGCAAGCAATTGGCGGGGCTCTCAAGGAAGCAAAGGATGCTGCCGCAGCTGCCGAGGCTGCCAAGAAGGAGCTGGAGACAAAGATGGCGCAGCTGGAGGCCGATCTCAAGGCGAGCGGCGAGGAGCTTGCCAAGCTCAAGCGCGAGCGCGAGAAGGACACCGTCGCTCATGGCGAGCTGCAGGGTCTTCTCGCCGAGAGGAGCAAAGAGCTCAGCGCCGCCAAGGACTCCAACGCCGATCTTGAGTTGAAGCTGGCCACTTTGACCAAGACGCTGGACGGCGCCAGGGAGCAGGAAGCGGCCTTGAAGGAGAAGATCAAGGCCGACGAGGTGCTGCTGGCGAGTGCTGCTGCCGCCCAGAATTCTTTTAGGGAGACTATGGAGCACTGGACCGAGGGTCTCGTGAATGTTGCCGCCGCCATCAACGGGGAGCTGGCGTAGCTGGGGATGGAGGACCTCAGGTATTCTTCCGACGAGCACCTCCAACCCAGCGCCAAGCTCAGCTTGTTCTTCAAAGGCGTGGCGACGACACTCCAGCAACTCCGGGAGAAGATCCCAAAGTAGCTGGCCGACGAGTCGCGCAAGATCTGCGCGGGAGTTCTTCAAAAGGTGCTGGTGAAGGTGGCCTTCCGCAACCCAGGCCTCAACCTCACCAACGTCCTCAGGTCGCTGTCGCCGGATGCTGATCTGGAAGCGCTCAAGGCCCTTGTCGCACCCATTGTGGACAAGGTGAGCGAGATCAAGAGGGTTGAGGGTGATCTCGTAGATTAGGCCGCCCGTTTTCTCTTTTTCTTGTCGCTGTTGGTCATGTCATGAGAACAATCTGTTAGAGCTGCGACAAGCTATCTTGTAATATAACTCTATTTTGGGTAGAGATTGCTATGTTATCTCCTTTACTTGATTCCTTCCTTTGTATATTTTTGCCCTACGCTTTTAGGGAACTTGTCGGCGCAGGCACCTTAGCCGCGAGCGCTGAGTGCGGGACACCAGCAGCCTGCTGGCGGTGCCGCTTTCGACAAGAAACCTTGTCGCAACTAGTCGCAGCTCACTTAAGTTGTTGATCGGACTCGAAACAAAGTAAGGGCGCAACTAGCTACGAGTTGGTTCCTCTACGCACAGGTTTTCCATACAAAGTACGGTCGTTCGAGGAAGATAACTTAAAAATTCAAAACTGATTGCTCAAACTTTGGCAACTTAGCTTTTCTCTCGTTTGCTTTCCAGTAAGGCAAAACTTCCTCGAACGATGCCTGGTCCACACCATGGTCCACACCATCCTCTTCTCCTTTCCCCCGGCAAACTTGTGTGCGAGGGAACCTTCCTTTCCTTTTTCAGAAAAAGAAAGAAGAGAAAATAAAGATATGGAGCCTTACGGCTCGTTATTGCTTACCGGGGGTAGGCGCTGCACAAAGTGTCAGATAACGCATGCAAAAATAAAGTAGGCAGCATGATATTGACAAGATGTGCGGAGCACATGAGCTTTACTTATGCACGGGGTCTGCGCCCGGCTTTGTACAAAGGATTACATGCAACATCGGCGAGACTTGTACAAAAGGTGGTTGCCGGAAAAGATTCCGGCAACCGCGCCCTACGGGTAAAACTTACGAAGATGCTCAATGTTCCAGGAGTTGCTCACCGGAATGCCATCTTCGGTCTCAAGGCGGACAGCGCCAGGCCTAGTGACTCGTTTCACCCGGTAAGGGCCTTCCCACTTCGGCGTCAACTTGTTGGAATTCTTGGCGGACTGAACGCGCTGAAGAACAAGGTCGCCTTCCTCGAAACTTCTGGCATTAACTTTGCGGCTATGGTAGCGGTGCAAAGCTTGCTGGTATCGAGCAGCTCGTACAGCAGCCTAAAGACGGTCCTCCCCAAGGAGCAGCGCGTCATCTTGTCGCAACTGCTCTTGCTTGAGCTCATCATAAGCGAGCACTCGAGGTGACCCGTATGCGAGTTCGGTGGGGAGAACTGCCTCTGCTCCATAGACTAGAGCGAAAGGTGTTTGGCCAGTGGCTCGATTTGGTGTCGTCCTGATCGGCCAAAGAACCACCGGCAGCTCCTCAATCCAGTTCCTTCCGCACTTGCGCAGCCTGTCGAAAGTCCTGGTCTTGAGCCCGCGCAACACTTCAGCATTTGCCCTCTCCGCTTGACCATTGCTTCTCGGATGAGCAACAGAAGCGAAGCATACCTTGGCGCCAAGATCTTGGACGTACTGCATGAAGGTGCGGCTCGTGAATTGCGTGCCGTTGTCGGTGATGATCCTGTTAGGGATCCCGAAACGGCAAACAATCGACCTGAAGAACTTGACTGCTGACTGTGCTGTCACCTTCCTCACTGGTTACACTTCTAGCCACTTTGTGAACTTGTCGATTGCAACGTACAAGTACTCAAAGCCCCCGACAGCCCGGGGAAAAGGGCCGAGGATATCGAGCCCCCAGACCGAAAATGGCCAGGATAAAGGGATCGTCTGGAGAGCTTGAGCTGGCTGGTGTATCTGCTTGGAATGGAACTGGCACGCTTCACACTTGGTTACTTGTGCAGTTGCATCCTGGAGGGCTGTCGGCCAAAAGAAACCCTGCCGGAACGCTTTGCCGGTAAGTGCTCTTGCGCCAATGTGGTGACCACATATGCCTCCGTGTATCTCTGCCAACAGCTTTTGTCCGTCTTCCCGGTGAATACACTTCAATTTCACACCGTTGAGTCTTCTTCTGTACAGTGTGTTGTCGACAAACTGGTACATACTTGACTGCCGGGCTACTCTTTCCGCTTCTTCTTGCTCTTCGGGAAGTTCTCCTGTCTGAAGGAAAAGGACAATCTGCTGTGCCCATGCTGGAGCTTGCGGCTCGACAACAAGGACTAAAGGCACATCTGCTGCTGCGGGAACATCCGGTTCTATGGCGAGAACCTGCGTCTCAGCCGGAGCTTGACATTCCCCGGCAAGCTTGCTGGAGCAAAACTTGTCGGGAGCGTCTGCTTCAACGGAATAAACCCTGAGGCCTGCCGGAGCAGACTGCTCCTCAGCATCCTTGGTGTTGATTTTGGGGACCTTCTTGGCGGCGGCTTCGGGGAGCTCTGCCGGAAAATAGTCACCAGAAATCAACTTCCTCTTCTTGCTCTGTCCAGTTGATGGCTTTACAGACGGTTGAGTTAGCTTGAGCACAAAGATCCCTCGTTCCACAGGTAACTTAAGTGCAGCGCACTTCGACAGGCCATCGGCAATGTCGTTCTGAGCTCTTGGAACATGTTCCATCTGTAGGCCGTCAAAGTGCTCTTCCAGCTTTCTCACTTCATCAACGTAAGCCTCCATCAGTGGACTCTGTTAATTCTTGTTCACTTGGAGGACGACAAGCTGTGAGTCACCTCTGACAATGAGCTTCTTGATCCCGAGGTCTGCTGCGATCCTGAGACCAGCAAGCAAACCCTCATACTCTGCAGTATTGTTCGTTGCTTGCTCCTTGGGAAAGTGCATCTGGACTACGTACTTGAGGTGCTCTCCGATGGGTGCAACAAGTAGCACGCTCGCGCCGGCGCCTTACAGCGAGAAGGCACCATCATAGTACATCAGCCACTCCTTGCTTGCTTCCTTGACGGGGATGCTCGTTTCTGGAACTTCTTCATCTTGTGTCGGCATCCACTCTGCTATGAACTCTGCCAATGCTCTGCTTTGGATAGTTGAAGTGCTCTCAAACTTGACGCCAAAGCTTGACAGTTCCAGTGCCCACTCGACAATCCTGCCTGTTGCTTCTGGATTTTGCAGTATCCTTTTGAGCAGAAAACGAGTGACGACTGTGATCTCATGTGCCTGGAAGTAATGGTGCAGCTTTCTCGAGGCCATGAGAAGGCCGAAAAGCAATTTCTGCACACCAGAATACCTTGACCTAGCACCCTGCAGAAGGGAACTGACAAAGTAAACTGGGCGCTGCACCATTCTTTTCTGCATCTTCTCACGCATCTGCGCAGATCCATCTTTGTCGGGACCAGAGCTTGTCGGTGAAGTCTCCTGCTTGTCGCTGGATGCATCTGCCGTGGTTGCTGGCTCATCATCTGCCTCCCTTTCCGCTACTAACGCAGCACTAACCACTTGATTGGTTGCCGCTATATACAGCAGTAACTTCTCTTGTGGCTTAGGTGCGACAAGTGTTGGAGTGGAGGACAGGTATCTCTTTAAGTCCTGCAGCGCAGCCTCCGCTTCCGGAGTCCATTTCATTGGACCTGCCTTTTTCAATATTTTGAAAAACGGCAGGGCGCGCTCAGCAGACCTAGAGATAAACCTGCTGAGAGCAGCCACGCAACTGGCAAGTCTTCGTACATCCTTGACACGCTTTGGTGCTTCAATCTGCTCAATGGCCTTGATCTTGTCGGGATTGGCTTCAATTCCCCGCTGAGACACAAAGAACTCGAGAAGCTTGCCGGAGGGGACTCCAAACACACACTTCTCGGGGTTAAGCTTGAGGTTGATCTTGCGCAGATTTGCAAAGGTTTCGTCTAAATCTTGAATCAGAGTTGCCTTGTCCTTGCTCTTGACCACTATGTCATCCATGTAGGCTTCCACATTTCTGTGTATTTGCGGCTCAAAAGCGTCGTGGACAACCCTTGCAAATGTTGAACCAGCATTCTTTAAACCGAAAGGCATCCGTACGAAACAGTATGTGCCACATGGGGTGATGAATGCGGTCTTCTCCTCATCCTCTTCTGCCATGTAGATCTGATGGTATCCTGAATATGCATCAAGAAATGAAAGCAAGTCACATCCGGCTGTGGAGTCAACAATCTGGTCGATGCGCGGCAAGGGAAATGGGTCTTTGGGGCAAGCTTTATTAACATCGGTAAAATCGATACAAAGCCTCCATTTCCCGTTTGCTTTGCGCATGACTACAGGGTTGGCCAACCACGTAGGATGGAGCACTCCTCTGACGAGGCCTGCTGCTTCCAATTTCTTGATTTCCTCTGTAATGAATTCTTGGCGCTCCACTGCATGTTTCCTGACTTTCTGCTTGACGGGCCGTGCGTGAGGACAGACGGCAAGATGGTGCTCGATTACTTTCCTGGGAACACCAGGGATGTCGTACGGTTGCCACGCAAACACGTAGACGTTCGCCCGCAGGAAAGCAACGAGCGCGCTTTCCTATTTAGGGTCGAGAGTGGCACTGATGGTGAAGGTACCACCAGTGCCATCCTCCTTGGCGGACACCTTCTTGGTTTCTGGTGGAGCTGCCATTGTCTTCTTACACTTGCCGGTGGAGCTCGATGGTGCGTCCTCGACGGTAGCGCAGCACTCCGAAGAGGTGCGCTTGCCGGAGTGGGCATCAGAACTCTTGCCGGACTTGGTCTTCTTCTTCGCCCCGGGAGCTTCAACGGCAAGTGACTTGCGATTTGTTGCTGCTGCTGCTTCCCGGTAGATCTTGTCGGTGCAGATAAGAGCATCCTTCTTGTCGCCAGGGACAGAGATGACGCTTATCGGGCCTGGCATCTTCAGCATGTTGTATGCATAGTGAGAGGCTGCCATGAATTCGGCGAGTGCTGGACGGCCTAGTATCCCATTGTAAGGCAATGGAAAGTCAGCAACGTCAAAAATGACCCTCTCAGTCCTGAAGTTCAACTCGCTACCAAATGTTACCGGCAATGTGATCTTTCCCTTCGGCTTGCTCCTTCCCGGATTGATACCTTGGAATGTGCCGGTCTCTTTGAGCTCGCTATCAGGGATCTCGAGTTTCTGGAGTACCGCGGAGGAGATCAGGTTCAAGCCGGCCCCGCCGTCAACTAGCATCTTAGTGACCTTGAGGTTGCGGATAGTTGGTGAAACCAACATCGGCAAGCACCCGACCGCAGTTATGCGATCAGGGTGGTCCTCAATATCAAAGACGATAGGCGTGCTGGACCATTTCAGAGGCTTGCGTGACTCGATGGGTGGTTCTGCTGCATTGACTTCCCGCACCCACTGCTTGAGCTGGCGGTGTGAAGTATGCAGAGAAGCACCGCCGTCAACGCACAGAACCACTGTGGCTTTCTGGGACTCCTGCTCATCGGTCTCGTCATCATCCATATCTTCATCGTCATCGTCATCTTCATCCTTGTCGCGGCCGCGGGGAGGTCTGTCTCCTTGCCGCTGCTTGGCCTTGCCGCGGCGTCCTCCTCGGCCGAGACATTTCTCGCTGGCTCCTCCAGCACCTTCCTGGGCTTTCTCCTTGTCACGTCGCTCGTATTCAGCCTTTTGCTGCTCGACAAGCTGCTCGACCTTCTTGCAGCTCTTGAGGTCATGGCCCTTGGTGCGGTGGATCTTGCAGTACTGCTTGTTGGTGCCGTCCTGCTTGTCGGCGACCGCCACAGCCTGGTAGTTGGTGCCCGCGGCAATCTCCTTGCCGGAGCTACCAGCTTTGGCTTTCTTGGTGCCACCTCCATTGCCGGACTGCTCAACGACTAGCACCTCTTTGCCTTTCTTCTTCCTGTTGTTCCGCCGCCGGTTTTTCTTTGCCGGGGCAGTCTCCTCACTATCAGATCCTCTTGCTCCTACATTCTCTCCGGGGAGTTTCCTCCCTTCCTCAGCACGTGCACACTTGTCGTCCAGGGCATATAGCTCACTGACGTCTCTGATCTTGCACATCGCCATCTCCTCCCGCATCATGCGGTTTCGCACATTCTGATGGAATGCGCTGATTACCGCAGCAGGGTGGACATCTGGGATGTTGTGTTGTACACGGCTGAATCTCTGAATGTATTTGCGTAGGGGCTCTCCTTCCTTCTGGGCGAGCAGATGAAGGTCACTCTCTTGGCCATGAGGCTTGTGGCCGCCTGTAAAGGCACCGACAAACTGATGGCATAGATCTGCCCAGGAGGATATGGAGTTATCCGGATGGTGCATGAGCCAGGATCTGACATTGGGCTTGAGAACCAGCGGGAAGTAGTTGGCCAGGATCTTGTCGTCCCGTCCCCCGGCAGCCTGCACCGCGATGGTGTAGATGCTGAGGAACTCCGACGGATGCGAGTTGCCGTCGTACTTTTCTGGTACATCTGGCTTGAAATTCTTCGTGCTGGGCCAC
The DNA here is from genome assembly GCF_002162155.2 of Triticum dicoccoides. Taxonomy (NCBI): domain Eukaryota; kingdom Viridiplantae; phylum Streptophyta; class Magnoliopsida; order Poales; family Poaceae; genus Triticum; species Triticum dicoccoides. The sequence goes on from NC_041385.1 coordinate 633,648,765, forward strand.
TGGACTTGCCGTAGCTCACGAGTGAACGCAGGGCAACCTACCGTGTACGGCAAGTCGCCTGGTTCCCCTGGCGCATGCATGTCGACAGAGGGCCCAGCGCGCTGGTCTGATTGACGCCGCACTTCTCTTCGGCGCTCGATGCGAGTACGAGCGTCATCTTGCTGTCGTTCGTGAAGAACTTGGCGCTGATCGCAGCGAGCTCGTGGATCCGATAATGCGGTGGAGTCGCTGTCGAGGTGGATCCGGCGAGTCGGCGATCTTCGTTGGGCTCGCTCGGCTCATCTTCAGGCCCGACAAGCTCTTCCTCGCCGGCAAACTCCTCTCGCTCGGCAAGGCTTGCCGCCTCTGCTGCCTCTGCCTCCTCCACGGTGAATCCAAACTCACCCGCAGCAGCGGCTGCCGCCGCCTCTTCCAGCCTAGTGGCGATGCGCTGCATCTCCGCGTCGGTGGTGTCACGAGTAAGGCTCTTCTGCTCGTCGGAGCGGACCGGCACTTCAACCAAGCCGTCGAAGAACTCCTGCACGACGGCATCTGCCGGCTCTTGCCAAGTTGGAACAATCCCATGCGAGTCGCACGGCGGCATCATTGCACATATGCGGTCGAGCGAGGAGTTGTTGCACAACGGAACAACACCCCTCGGCAATATGAATGGATGTTGAGGATCGCGCTTGAACAGTTCCAGGAGCATCTCGTCCAGCTCCAGGATGGTGAAGTTGAAGTTGAGGCCCGGGCGCAACCTCATGATATCCGCCGAGTTCTGGAACTCCCAGGCGGGTCTCCTCCTCTCCTGCAGGGGGGCGATGCGGCGGCGAAGAAAATCTGCGCCAACGGTGCCTACGGTGAGCCCGGTAAGCCTGAGGCGAAGGATCCGGGTGACGGCGATCTTCAGCCTATCGTCTTCCGGGGCCACGTTGCTCCAATCATTACCGCGCGCTATTGGGGCTTGTCGCAGGGCGGTAAATGGGTGCGGGTTCTCCTCGACGATCCAGCACCACTCTGCTCTCCATTCCTCCCACTTCCTGTGGAGCTCTCCCTCCAGATAAGCTTCCTTCTTGCCGACTCTCGAGATCCAGGCGATTCCGCCGGATAAAGGATCTCCTCTCTCGACTCGGGGCATAAAGAAGTGGCGAAAAAGGGCTACGTTTGGATGGACTCCGACAAAGTTTTCGCAGAGATGTGCGAAAACTGCCATGGTCAGAACGGCGTTGGGGGTGAAGTCAAGGAGGCGGAACCCGTAGGTGTTCATGATGTCACAGAAAAATTCAGAGAAGGGCGGGCAGAGCCCGCAGTAGAAGAACAGCGCGAAGAAGGGGTATCCGCTTGGAGCCAGTTCCGAAGCGGTAGCCGGGAGTACCTTCGTGCGCGGATGCGCTCGCGTCTCCGTCGACCAGAAGAGGTAGTAGTACTCCCTCAGCTCCTTCGCGCCGAGCTGAGGGGGGAAGATGGCCCGCTCCTTTCGCAGCGTCGCGAGCTGCTGCGCCTCGACCGATTTCATGCCCTTCCCCTTGTCGGCTTTCGGAGCCATGGCGGAGGTGGTGGGGGAGATCGACGGCATTGGTGGTGCTGGTGGCAATGGGGGGCGGAGCGCTGCTCTCTTTCAGCTTCGGGAAGAAGGGGGGAGCGGCGGAGATTTGTGAAATTGGAGTAACAACCGGCGAGATGGGCGAACTGCCCCTGTTTCCCCTGCTTATAAAGAGGGAGGGGGCAGACGTTTCGTCCTTCCAAATAAAGAAACCACCCACGATCTCTCCCACGACACCGCATTCGACGCGTGCCGTTGGGGGAGGGCACGGTGGATACGGAGTAAGATACGGCGTAACCCAGGCCGCGCGTGCCCGTGACCTGTTTTGGGCCTGGCCCAACAGCGCTCGGCATCGTGTGTGGCCCAGGCCCGGGGGCTCCTGTTGGTGTACTAGAGTAGGGGTACCCTAGTATCCCGAACTTGTGCACGGGCAGTTGCAGCACGCCGCGGCAAGGCTTGCCGGGTGACCGCCAAGGTCCTCCGTGGTTCCTTTGGAGCCATTCAAGAACAAAGTATTCAAGCCAAGGAGACAAGGCCCCGGAAAGAGGAGCTTGCTGGGAAGGCCAACCAAGGCATCTCAAGGAACTTGCCGCGACGCGCCACGCGTCCCGGCAAGGCCCGGTGAGCGACAAGCTTCCGGGCGCGACAAGACAACGGCCGCGGCAAGGCGCTTGCCATGGCAGGCTACCACTCTGTACCCACGCTCCAGCACATCCACCAACGTGTCGCCCTGGGGTCCTTCCAGGCGCGCGTGGTGAGAGGCTGTGCAGCCAGCGGTGCGAAGTGGTGAGCGACGCTGACAAGATCGCCATCGTGGTAAGCGGTGGCGTCCCTGACGGTCCTTTTTGCACTATTTGGGCGACGCAGACGGGCATTCAATGCCTTTGTCCCCTGCCGTCAGGGTTAGGTAGGATACACTGTTCAGGTAGCTATACCAACCGCAATTCCCTTTTCAATTTTTACCCTTGTCTGCATTACCACCTGTCGGTGACCCCTTGAGCATATAAAAGGAGGCCCATGCGCAACGTAGAAGGGGTTCGGTTCAGAGCCAAAAAAAACACTCACACTCGGTCTCGTTGGCAGCTGGTGTGTACTGTAACACTAAGCGCTCCCGGGAAAGAACTCAATACAATCAGACAAGCAGTAGTAGGAGTATTATCTCTCCGGAGAGCTCCGAAGCTGGGTAAACTGCTCGTGTGTTTCGCCTCGATCCGCTCTTCGTGCGATCTCCGCCCCCCGCCGAACCGAAAGGGGCTCGGTCCGCCCTGTCGGTGTACTAGAGTAGGGGTACCCTAGTATCCCGAACTTGTGCACGGGCAGTTGCAGTGCGCCGTGGCAAGGCTTGCCGGGTGACCGCCAAGGTCCTCCGTGGTTCCTTTGGAGCCATTCAAGAACAAAGTATTCAAGCCAAGGAGACAAGGCCCCGGCAAGAGGAGCTTGCCGGGAAGGCCAACCAAGGCATCTCAAGGAACTTGCCACGATGCGTCACGCGTCCCGGCAAGGCCCAGTGAGCGACAAGCTTCCGGGTGCGGCAAGACAACGGCCGCGGCAAGGCGCTTGCCGCGGCAGGCTACCACTCTGTACCCACGCTCCAGCACATCCACCAACGTGTCGCCCTGGGGTCCTTCCAGGCGCGCGTGTCGAGAGGCAGTGCAGCCAGCGGTGCGAAGTGGTGAGCGACGCTGACAAGATTGCCATCGTGGCAAGCGGTGGCGTCCCTGACGGTCCTTTTTGCACTATTTGGGCGACGCAGACGGGCATTCAATGCCTTTGTCCCCTGCCGTCAGGGTTAGGTAGGATACACTGTTCAGGTAGCTGTACCAACCGCAATTCCCTTTTCCATTTTTACCCTTGTCTGCGTTACCACCTGTCGGTGACCCCTTGAGCATATAAAAGGAGGCCCATGCGCAACGTAGAAGGGGTTCGGTTTAGAGCCAAAAAAAAACACTCACGCTCGGTCTCGTTGGCAGCTGGTGTGTACTGTAACACTAAGCGCTCCCGAGCAAGAACTCAATACAATCAGACAAGCAGTAGTAGGAGTATTATCTCTCCGGAGAGCTCCGAAGCTGGGTAAACTGCTCGTGTGTTTCGCCTCGATCCGCTCTTCGTGCGATCTCCGTCCCCCGCCGAACCAAAAGGGGCTCGGTCCGCCCTGTCGGTGTACTAGAGTAGGGGTACCCTAGTATCCCGAACTTGTGCACGGGCAGTTGCAGCGCCCCGCGGCAAGGCTTGCCGGGTGACCGCCAAGGTCCTCCGTGGTTCCTTTGGAGCCATTCAAGAACAAAGTATTCAAGCCAAGGAGACAAGGCCCCGGCAAGAGGAGCTTGCCGGGAAGGCCAACCAAGGCATCTCAAGGAACTTGCCGCGATGCGCCACGCGTCCCGGCAAGGCCCGGTGAGCGACAAGCTTCCGGGCGCGGCAAGACAACGGCCGCGGCAAGGCGCTTGCCGTGGCAGGCTACCACTCTGTACCCACGCTCCAGCACATCCACCATAGTGTCGCCCTGGGGTCCTTCCAGGCGCGCGTGGCGAGAGGCTGTGCAGCCAGCGGTGCGAAGTGGTGAGCGACACTGACAAGATCGCCATCGTGGCAAGCGGTGGCGTCCCTGACGGTCCTTGTTGCACTATTTGGGCGACGCAGACGGGCATTCAATGCCTTTGTCCCCTGCCGTCAGGGTTAGGTAGGATACACTGTTCAGGTAGCTGTACCAACCGCAATTCCCTTTTCCATTTGTACCCTTGTCTGCGTTACCACCTGTCGGTGACTCCTTGAGCATATAAAAGGAGGCCCATGCGCAACGTAGAAGGGGTTCGGTTCAGAGCCAAAAAAAAACACTCACGCTCGGTCTCGTAGGCAGCTGGTGTGTACTGTAACACTAAGCGCTCCCGAGCAAGAACTCAATACAATCAGACAAGCAGTAGTAGGAGTATTATCTCTCCGGAGAGCTCCGAAGCTGGGTAAACTGCGCGTGTGTTTCGCCTCGATCCGCTCTTCGTGCGATCTCCGCCCCCCGCCGAACCGAAAGGGGCTCGGTCCGCCCTGTCGGTGTACTAGAGTAGGGGTACCCTAGTATCCCGAACTTGTGCACGGGCAGTTGCAGCGCCCCGCGGCAAGGCTTGCCGGGTGACCGCCAAGGTCCTCCGTGGTTCCTTTGGAGCCATTCAAGAACAAAGTATTCAAGCCAAGGAGACAAGGCCCCGGCAAGAGGAGCTTGCCGGGAAGGCCAACCAAGGCATCTCAAGGAACTTGCCACGATGCGTCATGCGTCCCGGCAAGGCCCAGTGAGCGACAAGCTTCCGGGCGCGGCAAGACAACGGCCGCGGCAAGGCGCTTGCCGCGGCAGGCTACCACTCTGTACCCACGCTCCAGCACATCCACCAACGTGTCGCCCTATGGTCCTTCCAGGCGCGCGTGGCGAGAGGCTGTGCAGCCAGCGGTGCGAAGTGGTGAGCGACGCTGACAAGATCGCCATCGTGGCAAGCGGTGGCGTCCCTGACGGTCCTTTTTGCACTATTTGGGCGATGCAGACGGGCATTCAATGCCTTTGTCCCCTGCCGTCAGGGTTAGGTAGGATACACTATTCAGGTAGCTGTACCAACCGAAATTCCCTTTTCCATTTGTACCCTTGTCTGCGTTACCACCTGTCGGTGACTCCTTGAGCATATAAAAGGAGGCCCATGCGCAACGTAGAAGGGGTTCGGTTCAGAGCCAAAAGAAACACTCACGCTCGGTCTCGTTGGCAGCTGGTGTGTACTGTAACACTAAGCGCTCCCGAGCAAGAACTCAATACAATCAGACAAGCAGTAGTAGGAGTATTATCTCTCCGGAGAGCTCCGAAGCTGGGTAAACTGCTCGTGTGTTTCGCCTCGATCCGCTCTTCGTGCGATCTCCGCCCCCCGCCGAACCGAAAGGGGCTCGGTCCGCCCTGTCGGTGTACTAGAGTAGGGGTACCCTAGTATCCCGAACTTGTGCACGGGCAGTTGCAGCGCCCCGCGGCAAGGCTTGCCGGGTGACCGCCAAAGTCCTCCGTGGTTCCTTTGGAGCCATTCAAGAACAAAGTATTCAAGCCAAGGAGACAAGGCCCCGGCAAGAGGAGCTTGCCGGGAAGGCCAACCAAGGCATCTCAAGGAACTTGCCGCGATGCGCCACGCGTCCCGGCAAGGCCCGGTGAGCGACAAGCTTCCGGGCGCGGCAAGACAACGGCTGCGGCAAGGCGCTTGCCGCGGTAGGCTACCACTCTGTACCCATGCTCCAGCACATCCACCTACGTGTCGCCCTGGGGTCCTTCCAGGCGCGCGTGGCGAGAGGCTGTGCAGCCAGCGGTGCGAAGTGGTGAGCGACACTGACAAGATCGCCATCGTGGCAAGCGGTGGCATCCCTGACGGTCCTTTTTGCACTATTTGGGCGACGCAGACGGGCATTCAATGCCTTTGTCCCTTGCCGTCAGGGTTACGTAGGATACACTGTTCAGGTAGCTGTACCAACCGCAATTCCCTTTTCCATTTTTACCCTTGTCTGCGTTACCACCTGTTAGTGACCCCTTGAGCATATAAAAGGAGGCCCATGCGCAACGTAGAAGGGGTTCGGTTCAGAGCCAAAAAAACACTCACGCTCGGTCTCGTTGGCAGCTGGTGTGTACTGTAACACTAAGCGCTCCCGAGCAAGAACTCAATACAATCATACAAGCAGCAGTAGGAGTATTATCTCTCCGGAGAGCTCCGAAGCTGGGTAAACTTCTCGTGTGTTTCGCCTCGATCCGCTCTTCGTGCGATCTCCGCCCCTCGCCGAACCGAAAGGGGCTCGGTCCGCCGGTCCCCATAGGTGTTCGTGGATCTGCTTCCCCGACACATATCTTCAGGACTGAGAAATAAAACACCTCTCTTCTTTGGAGTGGGTTTAGGAATAGGCTCAGGAGTTGGCTCAACTGGTTCAGAGATTTCCTCAGGAATTGGCTCAAGGAGAGTCCAATTATTTTCATTAGTCAACATATTATTCAATAGTAACTCAGCTTCGTCGACTGTTCTTTCCCTGAAAACACAACCAGCACAACTATCCAAGTAGTCCTTGGAAGCATCGGTTTGTCCATTATAGAAGATATCAAGTATTTCATTTTTCTTAAGTGGATGATCAGGCAAAGCATTAAGTAATCGGAGAAGCCTCCCCCAAGCTTGTGGGAGACTCTCTTCTTTGATTTGCACAAAATTATATATTTCCTGCAAGGCAGCTTGTTTCTTATGAGCAGGGAAATATTTAGCAGAGAAGTAATAAACCATATCTTGGGGACTACGCACACAACCAGGAGCAAGAGAATTATACCAAGTTTTAGCATCACCCTTTAATGAGAACGGAAATATCTTAAGGATATAAAAATAGCGAGACTTCTCATCATGAGTAAACAGGGTAGCTATATCATTCAACTTGGTAAGATGTGCCACAACACTTTCAGATTCAAGGCCATAAAAAGGATCAGATTCAACTAAAGTAATAATCTCAGGTTCAACAGAGAATTCATAATCCTTATCAGTAACACAGATAGGTGAAGTTGCAAAAGCATGGTCAGGTTTCATTCTAGCATTAAGAGATCGCTGCTTCCATTTAGCTAATAGTTTCTTAAGATCGTATCTATCATTGCAAGCAAAGATTTCCCTAGCAGCTTCTTCATTCATAGCATAACCCTTAGTTACAACAGGCAATACATAATCATTGGGAGAACCTTCATCATCACTATCATCAATAATAGCATCTTCAATATTTTCATTCCCCCTAACTATAGCAAGTTGTTCATCAAGAAATTCACCTAATGGCACAGTAGTATCACGCACAGAAGTAGTTTCATCATGCATAGCAGAAGTGGCATCATCGATAACATGCGACATATCAGAATTCATAGCAGTAGCAGGTTTAGGTGTCGCAAGCTTATTAATAACAGAAGGAGAATCTAGTGTGCAACTAGATGGCAGTTCCTTACCTCCCCTCATAGTTGAGGGCAAAATCTTGGTTTTAGCGTCTTTCAAGTTCTTCATAGTGATCAACAGATATAAATCCCAAGTGACTCAGAGAATAGAGCTATGCTCCCCGGTCACGGCGCCAGAAATTAGTCTTGATAACCCACAAGTGTAGGGGATCGCAACAACTTTCGAGGGTAAAGTATTCAACCCAAATTAATTGATTCGACACAAGGGGAGCCAAAGAATATTCTTGAGTATTATCAGTTGAGTTGTCAATTCAACCACACATGGATAACTTAGTATCTGCAGCAAGGTATTTAGTAGCAAAGTAGTATGATAGTAATGGTAACGGTGGTAAAAGGTAAAGATAGTAATAGCAATATTTTTGGTGTTTTGTAGTGATTGTAACAGTAGCAGCAGAAATGTAAATAAGCGAAGCACAAGATGTGAAAAGCTCGTAGGCAATGGATCAGTGATGGATAATTATGTCGGATGTGATTCCTCAGGTAATACCTATGACATAGGGTGACACAGAACTAGCTCTAGTTCATCAATGTAATGTAGGCATGTATTCCGTAAATAGTCATAGGTGCTTATGGAAAACAACTTGCATGATGTTGGGGATATAACTACTGAGTGTAAACCGCCCAGGAGGGGCCGGTTCACCCTCAACAATATTGAAGCCCACAAAGACTCAGAAGATGGTGCTTTACTATGAAGCTTAGAGGCCCGGAGCCCAAAGGCGGATTAGGGCCCATAGTGGTAAACCGCCATAGTCATGTAACTTGTATTGTAAGATAAGGAAAGGAGAGACCGAGCCGAACACTGGTATGAGTCGGCCTCGGAACTCTATAAACCGGTCGGGCGTCAACCCGTGTATATAAGGGGACGACCCGGCGGGTGGTAAACCGCCATAGTCATGTAACTTGTATTGTAAGATAAGGAAAGGAGAGATCGAGCCGAACACTGGTATGAGTCGGCCTCGGAACTCAGTAAACCGGCCGGGCGTCAACCCGTGTATATAAGGGGACGAACTGGCGGCGGTTCAAGGACAAGAAACAACAACTCGATAACCAGGCATAGCTTGTTTAGCTCCCTGGTTAGCGAGACCCCAAGAATCCCATCACAACTATATGTAGGCCTTTACCTTCATCGAAGGGGCCGAACTAGTATAAAATCCCTCGTGTCCTTTGTCCAGTTTAACCCCTTTAAGCTAACCCGCCGCGATGGCTCCACGACTAAGTCCTTCCATGAGGACATCTGACGTGATATTTCCACGACAGTTGGCCGCCACCGTGGGGCTGTCGCACGATGGTTTCGAGTTCTTGAAGGGCAGCTTTGAAGGACTCAAAGGATACGCAGTAGGCCGGATGACCAAGAGCCATCACGTCAAGCTCTACATCGACGATGCGGGCTGGGGCCCCGAGGCCGGCTCAATCGAGTACGGATACTGGGTCCCCTTCGACGGAATTCACGTCTTCATTGGCAAGATCGGCGAACCGGGCCCTGAGCCGGACATCTGCACCGACCTCGTCAAAACGGCTTAGCATGCAAGTCCCTCCCGGATTCAGCCTGCCATGAAGCGCGCATTCGTGGGATGTGTCCATGGGATCGGATCTGAACCAGTTTCTGGAAGTGAGACGGTCGCTTATTCCAATGGCGAATCATCCGCTGGTGAAACCGAATCCCTGTACCAAGTTCAGGATGGAGTGTATGAAGGGTATTCCGATGGCACCAGTATCCAGGAATTTCTTGAACCGCCGAACCACATCGGAATCTTCATGGCCGGAACATAGCCAACCTTGCAAAATTCTACTGTGGCGGCGTCCGGACCGGTAGAAGGGGCAGGAGGCTCCGCGCGCCGGTTGGCTCAAGTTCTCTCCAGTTTGATGGATGCCTGGGCGACCTTGTTAACCACGGCATTTACACCGGCGACGCAGGATCAGCACAATGCGGACATTGTGAGGCTAAAGGATCAGATAACACAAGCCAAGGAGGACTTAGCGGCTGAGGAGACCAGGATGGCTGAGGAACGGGCCGCTTTAGATGCCCAGGCGCAAAGGATTCAAGACGAGAATTATCGACTTTTGATGGATCAGAACGCTTCAAATCAAGTATTCATGAGGAGACATCAATCTCACTTGTCGATGGATTACAATGCGATGAACCTCTTTGATACGCCACAAGCAGGAACTAGCAACCCGGCAGTGGTAAACCGGAATACTGAGCCAAGGACCGGAGTGCCGGATCAGCCTCAGGTGATGGGTCCACCTCGACGCACGGATAACCCGCCGCGGTAATGACACCCCCGCCGGGTCACTTTTCTACCCCTTTAGACAATATGATAGCAGCAGCATCCCGGTCGGCAGCTATTCCGATAGAGGGCGAATCGCCGGCGGCGGTCGAGACACGGCAGGCCAGGGATCTTCTTCAAACGGCTCTGACACAGCAGCAAGCTTACTCGTATAGCCGAGATAGGGTTCACTCAACTCCACATCCGAGCAAAAGCTATAGCAGGCATATAGATGACCCAGAAGTGTCCAGCAGTGCGCGGCGCTGCATTGTCCCTCAAGGGCCTAATCCGGCGCGTGGTGAGGTGAACGCTCAGGACGTGGTGGATAATGGCAGAGCACGAAGGGAGGCCGCTTTAGCAGCACAGCATACGGGTCGTTATCAACCCGCCCCGGTTCAGCCAGCAGCGTCAGTAGACCAAGGCACCGGGCTTGCTTTCAGTTCTTGGAGAGTGCCATGTCTTATTCCGTCCCTCTGTAATGTGTGACTGCCTAAGGACTTTAAGGGCCCGTGTAAGGTACCTAATTATACCGCTGATCAGCCACCCGAGGCATGGGTGGAAAGCTATGAAATGGCTATGGAGATGCTGGACGTGGACGAAGCGGCTTGTGCAAAGTACTTCACGATGATGTTGGAGGGAACAGCCCGTACATGGTTGAAGAATTTACCAGCTAATTCCGTCGAGTCATGGGATCAGTTGAAGGCCCGGTTTATAGCCAATTTCAAGGACACATGTAAACAGCCTATGTCCATTGTGGATCTGGATGCCTGTGTTCAGGGGTAGAATGAGTCAACAACTCATTGGGTGCGCCGGGTTTCAGAGGTTTTGCACTCTTCAGACGGGATTAACGCTGGTCAGGCAATCATCACTCTGGAACGCAATTGTCGGTTTAAGTCACTAAAGATGAAGTTGGGACGGCTCAAGCGCCACTGCAATGACATGGGCACCCTTATGGCCGCCTTGGTCAAATATGCCGATTTTGATAATACCAAGGATCCCGATTCTGATGAGGAGAAACCGGAGAAGAGAAAAAAGAATGGCGGTGCAAAAGGATAGCGGCACAATCAAGGGGGCCATGGGAATAATGGTAAGTGCAAAGCAGATTCAGATTTTGTGGCTAATGCTAATGTGCAGCGTCGTAAGGGTAAACCGCCCCAGCGTGGTGGCGGAATGAATCTGGAGCGTTTGTTGAACCAGCCCTGCCCAAAGCATGGGACCAAGGAGGTTCCTGCGACACATCTCTGGAAGGATTGTCACATTATGAAGGAGTTCAAAAACTCTGATCTTTTCCCGTATGATCAGGGTCCATCAGGCGGTTCAGGACCAGGTTTTCATGGTGGCGGCGGTTCAAGCTCTGGATTTCAGAATAATCAGGGCAACCAGAACAACCAGGGTGGTAACAACCAACAGAGTAATCAAGGAAATCAATAGCAGTCAGGTTATTAGAGTCACCCAAAGCAGTTGAATGGTGGGCAGTACCATGTATTCACCACTAGTTTGTGCAAGCGTGATCAGAAGCTTCACAAGAGGGATGTTAATGATGTTGAACCGGTAGTACCACATTACTTGCGGTGGTCCGAGCAACCTATTGTGTGGAGCAGAGAGGATCATCCGCCCCGGGTTCACAATCCGGGTCACCTGGCCTTGGTGGTGGCACCTCAGGTGGGAGGTTACAAGTTCACCAAAGTACTCATGGATGGAGGGAGCAGTATCAACATTCTGTATTATGAGACCTTCCATCGCATGGGGTTGACAGACAAGAGTCTTAAACCGTCAAACACTGTTTTCCATGGTGTGGTGCCAGGTAAATCGGCATATCCTGTTGGTAAGATCGCTTTGGAGGTTGTGTTTGGGGATGAACACGACTCCCGGTCTGAGACATTGACCTTTGAAGTAGTGAGAATCCAGAGCCCGTACCACGCACTATTTGGGCGACCGGCTTATGCAAAGTTCATGGCAAGGCCTTGTTATATTTACTTGCAGCTCAAGATGCCAGGTCACAAAGGAACCATCACGGTTCACGGAAGTCGTAAGATCGCTTTGGATTGCGAGGAAGGAGATGCGGCCTATGCCGAGTCGGTTTGTGCTACAAAGGAGTTGAAGTTCTATAAAGACAATGTTGATCTGGCAGACATGACCCCTTTGAAGAAGCCCACCACTGAGCATGACCCAACCCTGCATTTCAAACCGGCTGATGAGACTAAGCTTGTTGATTTTATTCCTGGCGATTCATCTAAACAGTTTAGCATCAGCACAAATCTAGATCCGAAATAGGAAAGCGCGCTCATCGAGTTCATCCGTGAGAACCGGGACATTTTTGCATGGAAGCCTTATGACATGCCAGGTGTACCGACGGAACTCGTTGAGCACACTCTCAATATTGATCCCAAGTTTAAACTGGTCAAGCAATTTCTTCGTCGCTTTAACGAGGAGAGACGCAAGGCAATTGGTGAAGAGGTAGCCCGGCTGTTGGCTGCTAGGTTTATCATTGAAGTGTTTCACCCTGAGTGGTTGGCTAATCCGGTTCTTGTTCTTAAGAAAAACGGCACTTGGCGCATGTGTGTGGATTACACAGATTTGAACAAAGCTTGTCCGGCCGATCCCTTTGCTCTCCCGCGTATTGATCAGATCATTGACGTAACGGCGGGTTGTGAGCGTTTGAGTTTCTTGGATGCTTATTCAGGCTATCATCAGATCAAAATGGCAGTTAAGGACCAGGAGAAGACCGCCTTCATCACTCCCTTTGGAGCCTTCTGCTATGTTTCTATGCCCTTTGGACTCAAGAGTGCCTAGGCAACTTATTAGCGCTGTGTGCAGAATTGTCTTCACACTCAGATTGGGCGCAATGTTCATGCCTATGTTGATGACATTCTGGTAAAGTCCAGGAAGAAGGAGACATTGATAAATAATCTCAAGGAAACCTTTGACAATCTGCGTGTTTACAAGATGATGCTCAATCCGGATAAGTGTGTTTTTGGTGTTCCGACAGGCAAGCTTCTAGGTTTTCTGGTATCAAACAGAGGCATTGAGGCTAATCCGGAGAAGATCAAAGTGATTACATCCTTGGCTAAACCGGCATGCATCAATGATGTTCAGCGTCTAGCGGGTCGAATTGCAGCCCTAAGCTGGTTTACCAGCCGTTTGGGAGAGAAGGTGATCCCTCTCTATCAGATGTTGAAGAAAACAGACACCTTTGTCTGGAGTGTTACGGCTAATGCGACATTTGAAGACTTGAAGCGGCAGTTGGCCGAACCGCCGGTCCTTACTGCTCCGGTTGACAAAGAGCCCTTCTTATTGTACGTGGTTGCTAATGTCTGTGATGTCAGTGTGGCAATTGTGGTAGAGCGCAAGGAGGCTGGTAAGGAGTATCCGGTTCAATGGCCGGTTTACTATATCAGTGAGGTGCTTATCGAGTCAAAGCAGCGATATCCGCATTGGCAGAAGCTGGTATATGGAGTTTTTATGGCAAGTCGGAAGCTCAAACAATACTTTCAAGGCCATCCCATTATAGTTGTCAGTTCAGCCCCTTTGGGTGATATAATTCAAAACAGGGAGGCAACTGGCCGGGTTGCAAAGTGGGTGATTGAGCTTGGTCCACATGGTTTGAAGTATGTGCCTCAAACAGCCATCAAGTCTCAAGCACTTGTTGACTTTATCAATGACTGGACCGAGTTACAAGCACCAGAGGACAAACCGGATAGTATGTACTGGACTATTCACTTTGATGGATCCAGGCAATTGGAGGGCTCGGGGACTGGAGTTGTACTTACTTCCCCTCGAGGTGATAAAATTCGTTATGTCCTTTGTTTAATGTTCCCCTGTACTAACAATGTAGCTGAGTACGAGGCTCTGCTCCACGGGCTCCGTGTGGCCAAGGAGATGAATTTAAGCCGGGTACGATGCTTTGGAGACTCTGATCTGGTGGCTCAGCAGGTTTCTGGCACTTGGGATTCTAAGGATCCACTCATGGCGGCTTACAGACGTGAGGTGGATATTGTGGCGGGTCACTTCAAAGGGTATCAAGTTGAGCAGATCGATCGGCGCAAAAACGAAGCAGCAGACACTTTAAGCCGGCTTGGATCTCAGCGTAAACCGGTGCCTCCCAATACCTTTTTAGATATCTTGCATAACCTGTCTGTTAAGTTGTCTACAAAGGAGGATTTGGTTGTTCCTGATCCGGAGGCTCAATTGGTGGCCGCTTTACATGTTGTGCCGGATTGGACGGTTCCATATCTGGCGTATATGAACCAGGGCGAGTTACCAGATGATGAAGTCTTGGCCCGGCAGATAGTCCAGCGATCCAAGTCTATGGTTATTCACAATGGTGAGTTACACCGTTGCAGCATTTCAGGCGTATTTCAGCGTTGTGTTTCTCCAGAATAAGGCCAAGAGATCCTACAGGAAATTCATGAGGGGGATTGTGGCATCATGCCGGTTCAAAGTCCCTGGTTGCTAAAGCTTTTCGTCATGGGTTCTACTGGTTGACAGCTCATGCTGATGCGGAGGATCTGGTAAAGCGGTGCGACGCTTGTCAAAAGTTTTCACGCAGAGCTCATGTTCCGGCTCAAGAATTAAGGATGATTCCTATCACTTGGCCGTTTGCCACTTGGGGGCTTCATATGGTGGGACCCTTTAAGTGTTCCAAGGATAAGAAGACCCACATGCTGGTGGCGGTTGACAAATTCACCAAATGGGTTGAAGCGGAGCCTGTCAGCAAGTGTGATGCGGCTACGGCGGTTCAGTTTCTTAAAAAGATTATTTTCCTCTTTGGTTTTCCACACAGCATTATCACGGATAATGGCACCAACCTTTCTAAAGGTGAGATGGAGGATTTCTGTCAGAGAGAGCACATCCGGCTTGACTTAGCATCTGTGGCGCACCCCCAGACCAATGGTCAAGAGGAACGAGCTAATCAAGAAATCTTGAAGGGAATCAAACCCCAGCTTATGGTTCCTTTAAAGCGGACGCCGGGTTGTTGGGTGGAAGAATTGCCTTCTGTCTTATAGAGCATCAACACCACCCCCAATAGATCGACGGGTTACACACCTTTCTTTATGGTGTACGGGGTAGAGGCGGTCCTCCCAAGTGATATTCGTCATGATTCGCCCCGGGTTGCCAATTATGTTGAAGCAGACAATGAGCAAGCACGGCAGGAGGCGTTGGACCTGTTAGACGAAAAATGGAATATGTCTTTGGCTCGTTCGGTGGTTTATCAGCAAGACCTGCAGCGTTATCACATCCGTCGGGTTAGGACGAGAACCTTTCAAGAAGGTGACTTGGTGCTCCGGCTCATCCAGGATCAGACCGACATGCATTAGTTATCCCCACCTTGGGAAGGACCCTTTGTGGTCAGCAAGAATCTGCACAACGGATCATACTACCTCATTGACGTTCGAGACAAGTCATGCAGCTCTGAGGAGGAGACTCGGCGGCCGTGGAACATATCTCTCCCACGGCCTTACTACACTTGAGCCATAGGCTTTTCTTATGTACATATTTCAACAATGTATATATTATGATCAATAAAATAAACCAGCATCCTTGCTATAAGCAGGGCCTCTGCTGTTTTTTCTCAAATACCCTATGAGTTACATGGGGGCTTCAGCTAACAAAGGGGAGTACTACCTGTTAAACCGGCTACCATGCCACAATACAGCTTGGGAGCTTCACACCCAAGGGGCCAAAGAGAGTCTGGATGCTATGCATAGCTCAAACATAGGCACCCAATGAGCATAGCTCATCAAGTTACTTGGGGGCTCTTTGTGTAAAGTAACAAAGAGTTTGAAAGGACCCTTGTAGATGGGTATCGACCCACGGCTTGGAAGCCTGGTATATTTACCTAAAACCGCAGGTTAACCTGCCTTCATCAAGTAAGCCACTCCTATCCAGGTAATCCTAGCATGACCCGCCGAATGTTTGACAGTTACTCTCATTGACGGTGATTGGTTAGTTGGAGGCCCATCTTAAAAGGCTTTGTCAAATGGTTTAACTCAGCGGTCTGGCCGCCCACGAAAAGCCTCGGATTTGGGCCTGGCAGCCCTCAAAAAGCCTCGACTACACGATTTTGTTTGCCTTTGTCAATGTTTATTTTCTTTTGACGAAATTTTATGGTGAACCGATATCCTTGATCCAGTATGACTTTTCAGTCATCATATTAACCCGGTGTTTGTTAACCCAGCTTGGTTTTCAACTACAAGTTGGCAGACCTTATTATCAAACCGGAGTTTATTAACCCAGCCTGGTTTTGACTACTTGTCGCCATTTTTGATCATCAGGTGTTCATCGTAACCCGGCATGACTTATTATACGCCATCAATATATGGTGGAGTTATACAAATTCAAGATTTTGGGTCTTCACCCTTAGTACAATCAAAGTTGGTAAACCAACTAAGTGATATCACATCACAGGCTTCAGGATCGCATTATCAGAGCATAATCAAACATTGCATTTATCATGGCGGCTCAACAAAAGTCATGCATCAGCACAAAAAATCAACGAGTTTTCACTAGCCTATTACAAGGCGCTTTGAGGCTCAAAATGCTGATTGTTCTTGCACAAAAAAGTTTGTCAAAGAAACACAAATGCCGGATTAAGACTCATTGCAAGGACAATGTGAAGTGGAAGGATCTTCGGGCGCCGGTTCAACCTCCTCCTCTCCACCCAGAGGCTGGAAGTCAAGGGTGGTCCAGTCAATCCGGATTAGAGCCTGAAAGACAACTTCTTCACTTATCAGATCGGACGGGTCAACATCAGGGGCGTAAGTGTGCTTACGAATTGGTGAGATAAGGTTTTGAGTTTCTGTCACAGTCGTATCAACTCGATGGTTCTCTTCATCATAAAAAGACCAATGAACAGTCAAGTTAGCCTCTACAGCCAGCTGACTGGACAATGGACGCATCTCCTGTGTCAGAGCTTTGAGTGTTTCATTATCAAATGATGATCCGTCTGCCTGTTCATCTGGAAATCCCTTGGCGATGTCAACCGTATCCAAGTCAGATATCCATGCTTTGGCCCGAGTCAGTGCCAGCAAAGCGCCAGCCCTGGCAGTAGATCACTTCACCTCCTCTATCTGAGCCGGTGTCATGGATAATCTTGATAATGTGTCCTTGATCAATGTTGGTGCCGGTTTGTTGTAAGAGACTGCAGAGATAACCTGTTGTGCACCATATACAGTTGCTCAAACAGTGTATAAGCCGCCGTCAATTTCATCCGCATATCTGTTCCAAGATGAGCAATGCGATGGCCTGCGACGGTTTAAGAAACTCAAGTTAAACCGACGGAGTTGATAGTACTACAGAGTAGGTGGTCTAAGGTACTTACCAAACACGACAACCGTCATGGAATTCACTTGATGCTTCAGACCCGTCAGCTCTTCTTCCACCGGTTTAAGGGCTGCTTCAGCATCTTCGGCCCACTTCAATAATGCAGCCTTTTCAGTCTCCCAGTTGGTGTGTTTAGTTTTGAAGCCCTCTTTAAGTTGCTCCATGGACGATAAGGCACCCTTGAGCTCTTCTTTGGCTTTAGAGGTCTCTTCTTGCTGTAGCTTAAGGATTTCTTGAAGATCGGCGGTTTGGGACTCTTTGGTCTTCATGTCAGCCTGCAAACTCAGATGATACAACAGTTAAAAATCTCTTAAAGTCCCAAGCGCATAATAAATTATACACTTGGTACTTGGGGGCTAATGTGGCTTGCTTTTTCAAGTGAGTATTTTTCAAGTCCCAAGGTTCAATTCAGGTATTAAGCCTGGCACTTGGGGGCTAATGCACATTTGATCAAGGAAAGGCAATTAACAAGGACAGACAGTCCTGGTTTGTCTTCAAGAAGACAAACCGGCCCTTGGGGGCTACTATGTTGAAGTGTTCTTTATATCAAAGTCCCGATTTATCTTCAGGAGATAAACCGGCCCTTGGGGGCTACAATGGAAAAGATACAGAATAGAACAAGTTTTAAAGTATTCATACCTCATAACGCTCCTTCATCAGGTTCACCAAACCGGCTTCAAAGTCACTGCTGGTGTACAAGCGGTTGAAATAGCCAGAATGAAGTTCTTCAGTGCTAAGATTGACAAAGTGGGATAAATCCATCTTCCCCTTTCCTTCGCCCATAGCAGCGAATTCCTCCTTGGCGGTATGTTTGGCCAAGATAACCGGATTACCAGGACTGGTGTGAGCCGTACCAGTAATTACAACATCATCATCATCATTTCTTGGTGGACTTGGCGGATTGCTGGTACCCCTGGCTGGACTTGGCGGATTAGCAGCCGGGCTTCGTGGATCAGTAGCCGGGCTTGGAGGGGTAGCATGAGGGCTTGACGGATCAATATGAGTTGCCGGGTCAGCCTCTGGTGGATTAGCTTCAATGTTCGCGCCTTGTGGGATGGAATCATCCATAACATCAGTATTTCTACCGGTGTCCTCAGCAGCCCTCTCTGGTTCAACTTCACCAATGGGGGTACTGGTTTTAGCCTTCTTGCTCAGGTGGGCTTTGGCACTATGACATCACAACAAAGACTAGCACGGTAAACCGAACTATGAAGGAAAAACATGAAGAATAATACTTACCCAGGGACGGTTTTAAGAGGAGGCAGATGAGTGGTTGATGAACCGCCAGACGAGTTAGAAGACGCCTGGTAATTTGGATCAGACAGATTAAGTGGGTATCTGAAGAAACCCTTCAAAGGATAAAGTTTTTCGGGAGAACAAGTAACCTCTGGACGACGTTTCCGGTTTGGCGTGTTCGGTAAACCGGAGGAGGTGATTTGCTGGCCACTGTGTCGGGTTCTGCGACGCTCTTCAGCTTGCTGTGTCTTCAAAGAAAATTTTGGATCCAGATAAGCAAGAGGGTGAGTGTATTTTACTTTCCGAACTGCACGACGAAATCTTTGAACTGGCGCAAGATCTGAATCTAAGGAAAGAGAGATTACCTCAACATGGTCTGCATGACTGGCTGCCGCATCATCCTGGGAATAGTCAATGTCAATAAGGTGTATGAAAAAGGAACCAAGTGAATCAAGTTCTACCTCTGGATCTGATTCGTCAACATCTTCTGGCGGATCAGAAGACTCGGTGGTTTTCTTCTTGCCCGCTTTCTTGGTGACCTTGCTCTTTGCACGGGGAGCCCTAGCCGGTTTAGTCCGTTTCCAAAAGGAGATGTTGGCCTGCCAAATTAAAACAAAGGAGCATTAGCACATTGTTAAAGCGGAGGCGAATTAGTGAGCATTAAGTTTAACTTTACCGCCGGCAGTTTGTTAGTAGCACAAAAAGGTGGCAACCCGACTTGGCTGCATGCGGCGATCGGTTCGTCCAGCATCTTCTTCATAGATTTAGTAACTTCAATATCTGTCATTACTATTTCGTGATATTGTTGAGGATCCTTGATGTTGCCCTTGTATTCATGCATTAATCCGGGGCGGCGACTTAAAGGCAAAATACCCCAGGAGACCCAGCAGCGGACGAGATCAATACGAGTTAAACCGTTGGCCATGAGGGCCCGGAGCATGGCGAGTTGAGGTGCATAAGTCTTCCGTTCTTGGGCAGTTAAGCGTAGAGGTAATGGGTGGCCGTTGCTAAGCCATTCAGGGTGGTAACCCGGCAATGGATTTTCTCCAGCAGGGGCAGTATTTCGGTAATAAAACCAAGTTTGGTTCCAATCTTTAGGATGGCTATGGTGTTCTGCATGAGGAAAGTCAACTTCTTTCCTCTACTGGATGGATACCCCACCAAGTTTTGTGTTAGGACCATCCGAGAACTCTGTGCGGCGGTTTAGATGGAAAAAATCCTGGAACATCTCCACAGATGGTTCTTCTTGAAGGTAAACTTCACAGAATACTTCAAAGTTGCATATATTAGACATAGAATTCGGTCCAATATCTTGTGGATGGAGTTGAAAGCTTGCAAGGACATCCCGGAAGAATTTTGATCCGGGCAGGCTGAATCCCCGGTCTAAGTGTTGCATAAATACAATCACCTCTCCATCTTGAGGTTCAGGAGGGCACTCAGAGCCCGGAACTCGCCAATGAAGGACCCTTTTTGAGGCTAAAGCGCCAGTGGTGACATATCCGTTGATCTGTGTTTCGGTGATCTGGGACGGAACCCAGTTGCAAGCAGAGAATTGCTTGGTCATTTTGGGAGGCAAACTATGAAAGAAAAAATGAAAGCCGGTTTACGATTGACGGTTTAAGTATACTACTCAGTGTTAAACCGGAAAATTGCTATTCAAGTCAAATTGGCGGTTTAAAGTGAGGACTAATGGAGTATGGCGGATTGACTATCAAAGATTAAACCGCCCTTAGGCAGAAGAGCCAGAGCTGAAAATCTACTAAGTGTTTACAAAAACAGGTTTTACAATATGGCAGTATAATTTTGGATCTATCGTGGATAAATAAAGAAAACTTTTTTGAGCCCTACAATGGCGCTAAGAGGAACGGAGACGATCCAGACGCAGTCCGGTCAGGAGCGGAAAGATGCTACGGTATGGTGAACTAACGATATGGATCTAGCCGCGGTTCAAAACTATCAGGTGCACATATAAATTCAGGAAAAGACTAAGAGAAGGACGCAGAAGAACTATTGAACGGCGGCGAGCATGGATGAACTCGAAAAGCCCTAATGGAGATCTAGGGTTACAAGAAAGTGAACTTACCAGGGCCACTCGGCGGCGGAGGAGCGTTGCAGGGTTTCTGGTACAAACAAGTTGATGCAGCGGCCTTGGTCGGTGCAGATTCGAAGATCGACGGCGGCGGCGGTGCTAGGGTTCTTCGGGTCGCAAGGAGGAAGACAAGAAGAAAGAGGAGGAAATGGAAGGGTCCGTCAGGTTTTATTTATAACAGGGCAGAAGATAAGAGACAGGTGCGAGAATCGAGGAGCCCAAAGCGGCACGGGCCGTAGCTGTCACCTCGATTTCCGGAATGCCATTAAATGAAGGGAATCTTTTTAATCGTTATTTACAGAGATGATGTCATGATGATCTGTTGCTGTGTCCAGAGGATGACATCACGGCGGTTTAACAAAGTTTATAAAAGAAGACATCGTGGCGGTTTACGAGAAATGAAGGAAGATGTTCCCAGGATTTTTCTAAGTACTGAAGATCGACATGAACAGGTTCAGATCAATCTGGGGCCTAATGTTGGGGATATAACTACTGAGTGTAAACCGCCCAGGAGGGGCCTCAACTATATTGAAGCCCACGAAGACTCAGAAGATGGCACTTTACTATGAAGATTAGAGGCCCGGAGCCCAAAGGCGGATTAGGGCCCATAGTGGTAAACCGCCATAGTCATGTAACTTGTATTGTAAGATAAGGAAAGGAGAGACCGAGCCGAACAATGGTATGAGTCGGCCTCGGAACTCTGTAAACCGGTTGGGCGTTAACCCGTGTATATAAGGGGACGACCCGGTGGCGGTTCAAGGACAAGAAACAACAACTTGATAACCAGGCATAGCTTGTTTAGCTCCCTGGTTAGTGAGACCCCAAGAATCCCATCACAACTAGACGTAGGCCTTTACCTTCATCGAAGGGGCCGAACTAGTATAAAATCCCTCGTGTCCTTTGTCCGGTTTAACCCCTTTAAGCTAACCCGTCGCGATGGCTCCATGACTAAGTCCTTCCATGAGGACATCTGACGTGATATTTCCACGACACATGACATCTTTTGTCCTACCCTCCCGTGGCAGTGGGGTCCTAGTGGAAACTAAGGGATATTGAGGCCTCCTTTTAATAGAGAACCGGGACAAAGCATTAACACATAGTGACTACATGAACTCCTCAAACTACGGTCATCACCGAGAAGTATCCCAATTATTGTCACTTCGGGGTTGTCGGATCATAACACATAATAGGTGACTATAGACTTGCAAAATAGGATCAAGAACACACATATATTGATGAAAACATAATAGGTTCAGATCTGAAATCATGGCACTCGGGCCCTAGTGACAAGCATTAAGCATAGCAAAGTCATAGCAACATCAATCTCAAAACATAGTGGATACTAGGGATCAAACCCTGACAAAACTAACTTGATTACATGGTAAATCTCATCCAACCCATCACCGTCCAGCAAGCCTACGATGGAATTACTCACGCACAGTGGTGAGCATCATGAAATTGGTGATGGAGGATGGTTGATGATGACGACGGCAACGAATCCCCCTCTCTGGAGCCCCGAACGCACTCCAGATCAGCCCTCCCGAGAGAGATTAGGGCTTGGCGGCGGCTCCGTGTCGTAAAACACGATGAAACTTTCTCTCTGATTTTTTTCTCCCCGAGACAGAAGATATAGAGTTGGAGTTGAGGTCGGTGGAGGTCCAGGGGCCCACGAGATAGGGGGCGCGCCCTACAGGGGGGCGCCCCCCTGTCTCGTGGACAGGCCCTGGGCCCCCTGGTGTATTTCTTTCGCCCAAAAATTCTTATTAATTCCAAAAAGTGCCTCTGTGGATTTTCAGGACATTCCGAGAACTTTTCTTTTCTACACATAAAACAACATCATGGCAGTTCTGCTGAAAACAGCGTCAGTCCGGGTTAGTTTCATTCAAATCATGCAAGTTAGAGTCCAAAACAAGGGCAAAAGTGTTTGGAAAAGTAGATACGTTGGAGACGTATCAGGCATCAGGGCTCACCAGAGACCTGCGGAACCAAAGATAAGTCATAACAACCACCCTTCCTGGGGCTGCAGACCTATAGGGTCGCACAACAGGCGCTACTTCAAAAAGCATTTCATAATCATATACATTGCAAGGGGCCCCCTTTCAAAATGCTCTCACAAGGAGGCGTTCAAGTTTTGGTCATACAGGTTAAAGCAAAAGAAATGCGGGCCAAGATGGATGCGCCCTCTTCATCACCTCCATCCGCGTTACACGCGAGGATTGCGTCAGCACGACCATCCTCTTCATCACCACCACTTGCGCCACCTTCTCTGGCAGCAATCGCCACTGTGTCCTCCTCCGGAGCAAATTCCTCCACCAGCGCGTCCACATGGTCATCCACCCACTTGGCCAGCCTCTCCTGAGTAACCGCGGGCACGGGGCTAGCACAGCCCTGAAGTCAACTTGGGAATCACGATCGAGGAGGTTGCTGAAGACACGGGAGAACGCGCACCCAAGAAGACCCCGGCTCCTCTCTCCAACCAGCTCGCGAACTCTCGTGGCCCCATCCTCCAAGCGGGTCACAATGCTGATGAAGAAGTTGAGGTGGTTGGCGTAGTTGTTCTCGTGCGGATGAGGAGCGCTCTCTTCATAGATGGTGCCCAAGGCATAGTTAGCTCTGATCCTAAGGTCCTGGAGCATCGAGCCGTGCTCGCGCTCCAACGTCTGGCGATGGTTCGCTTCGTTCATGTTCCTCTCTGCAAGGGATGCAGTATCCTTGACCTGCTGCTGAAGGGAGGATAACTCGGCGCGGGCAGAGGCCAAGGTGCATTCGGAGGAGGCCAGGGCCTCCTTGGCAGCCTTCTTGCATTGTTTCGCAGATTCCTGCTTCACCTTCAGGGCGGCGGTCCTGTCCTCGAGCTCGGCTTTGAGAAGCTCCAGCTCCAGGCGACGCTCTTCAGCCAGGTCTGCATGTGCCTTCACCGCCCTCTCCTCAACCTCCAGCTAGACCCGAGCCTCTCGGGCGGTGACGGCATCCTCAGCCGCAGCCGCCTGGCGCTCCCTCACTTCCAGCCGCTCCGACTGTAGGCTATGCTCTACAGCCTCTAGCACCAGGTCTTCTTGGCGCTTCAGAAGCTCCGCCTCGATGAGAGGCGCTTCGAGTGGCAGCGCGGCCAGGAGGGCCCGATGTGCCTCGATCTCCTGCTCGAGGGTGGTGCTTGGATACAGGAGCTCCCGCTCTTGCTCCTCGGCTGCCTCACAATGGCGGTTAGCAGCATCTGCCTCCTCCAAGGCATGGGCGCAAGCCTTGCGAGAAGTTGCGAGGGAGACCTCCACACGTGCGTCGGCCTGATCGCGCTGAAGCTACCCAAGGTTAATGGCGACCTTCAGTTGGTGCCATTCGTGTGCCAACCGGCGGTCCTCTGCCTCAAGCCGGGTGTCGAAGTCGGCCAGCTCTCCACCAAGCCGGATCATCGAGCGCATCGCCTCGCTGAAGAACTCGAAGCAGACAACAATGCGATTGGGCATGAACGCCAAGCCTTTCTTCGGCCCCGGGAGCCACTGAAGGGGCGTGGGACATCCCGCCTGCCTCCGGCCTGGGGCTGGCCGGTGCATCTCCACAACCCGAAGACGAAGACGGCCCAAGGGGCACCCGACCACCAGCAGTGATCAGTAGGAGAGCCATTGACGCACCCCTCGCCCCCCAGGCCGGGTTGCTGAAGAAGGAGGTAGGAGACTCGAGTCTAGGGGCTCCTTGCAGTGCCCCAGCATCCAGGGCCGGCCCCGTGCCTTGGGCAAAGCCTGGGCATGGGGGGCTATGCATCAGGATCGAGCCAGGATCCTCGGAAGGACGCCTCTTCTAAGGCTTCACCGTCACAGGGACACTACGAGGCCCTAGTCAAAAAGGAACATCGCGCGCACGGAATCATGAAATGAGGTACTTACTCGTCCATAGCCATGTACTTCCTCAGCTTCAGCGGTCGCCGGCGTCACCATTACAGCTCGGAGAACCCTTCCTCTTGTGGAGCGCTTCAAGATTCAGACAAAGCCGGCCGGGCCACGAGGGGCGGTCCCCAGGAGCAGGAGCGCTCGGCGGGCCACCCTGGGCAGCAGCCTCTGGAGCATGAGTGCTCAGCAAGGTTCCCTGGGCGTCAGCCTCGGGGGCTTCAGGAGGCGCCTCCCCATCAACAGCCACCTCGGAACCATTACCCCGAGCCTCAGGAGCCTCTGCCTCTGGAGTGACTAGCTGCGCTGACCCCACGGTGGTCCCTTCGTGGGTCCTAGGAGTCTCGCCCTCCGTAGCACTGGGTGGTGCAGGACCTCCAGAGGTCTCCTCGACAGCAGCTGGCAGCATGCACCTCCCTGCTACCACACTTGGGGAGCGCGCCACAGGATCAAGTAGCAGGGGAGCCACAAGGATGGGATTCTCGCGAGACCCCTCAAGGCCCACCGGGAGTAACCCCCACTCATCGAAGAGGGACATCTACTTCATGAAGGCCACTTTGTTCGAGCATTGGTGGAGGAGGCAGCCATTTCCTGGAAGATCGGCGGGTCTGGAGTTGCCCGTCAGGAGCTCAAGCACCTTGTTCAGGGTCTTGGCAGGCAGTATCGGCTCTTGGAGCCTCATGGAGTCCTCGACGCTAGTGAAGGCCCACATTGGGCGAGAATGGCGCTGGAGCGGAGCGATGCGCCACTGGATGAATTCCTTCACCACCATTGGCGCTGTCACCCCCAGCTTCTCCAACCTGTCCAGCCGCTTCTAGACGTGGGCAAGCCGACCATCAACGAGCTTTGCGTGCCCCCAACCGGAGCTGGGCATGGCCGACGCTTGAGGGGTCAGAAGTAGGGGGCTGCGTGTACCGGCATCAACAAACAACCAATGCTTCTGGACCCCCTTTGCGTCTGGTGATAGCTCGAAGTCGATTCCCGAGCTGGCCGTTGCCGCCACAGCCTCGAAGGACACGCACCCAGAGCGCTGGCAGGCGTCGACCAAGAAGAGAAAAAGAAATTGCGAAAGAAGGCCACAGAGGGAGCAATGCTGACCATGGCCTCACAAAGGAAAGAGAAGACAGCAAGGAGGATGATGGAGCGGGGATCCAGGTGCAGCAGGTGGATCTGATAGTGCGAGATTATGGCATTGAAGAAAGGAGAGAAAGGGGAAATCAGGCGCACGAAGAGAGCAAGAAGATGGATGGGAATCTCAGTGCTACTCATATCACCCACAAGCCAAGACGCAGGCCAGTCGGTCGTCGCTTTCCATTCATTGGAATCGGATGCGAGAGCGGGACGGACCTTGTTCAGCCCCTCCTAATTGATCACCGTCGACTACTCGAGAGTCGGCTCCAAGGCCGGCGGGGGTTCAGCCGGGGCGCACGACCTCCCCTTCTTCTTCCTCTACTATGGGGCCATGGCGGAAGCTAGCAAGGGGGAGCAGCGTTGCCACCAGTCTACGCGAAGGATTGCGAGCTTGGGAAGAGAAGGAGCAAGGGCGAAGCGCGACAATCTACATGGTGGGCTGCTCTAGCAACGGGCACCCGCCAGGCTTGGCAAATTTCAAGGTGGCATGGGGAAGTGGAGATGCCCACGTCCCATCAATCGCCACTCATTGTTCAAGGCCGCAGGCGGTTAGGTCCCGTGGCTCTCCGCATTTGCCATTTGGCTTCGACTAGAAGCCAAGTCCGAGCGCGCCTTGGACCTAGGGGCTACTATCAGCGTTCTAGATATGGGGGTACCCAGACTTGCCTGCCTGTGGCCCACTACATGGCTCCATCGACGGCCTGGTACGGCAAAGTTTCAGCATCAACAACTCAAGACCCTCGCGAGGGGCCAAGCCTCGCGAGGCGGGCAACCCCAAGACCTCCAAGGGGATCGGCCTCCTCAGGCTGGCTCCCGAGGAGCGGAGACTTCTATGCAAGGTGCACCTCATGAGGCTCAGCTAATGTGTGTCACGAAGACCAAGGCCAGGCGGGTGCCAGCACACGCAAAGTACCAGTTTCCTCTTTGGTGCAAGGGAAGCAAGCAGCAGGTGCAGAGTCCCGAGGAATCAGCCAAACGTTTCCACTCCCGTGCAACAAGACCAAGACCGCTAGGACAGTGGGACAGAGGTCATCGCCGAGCCCACCACAGCGTCATGACCAGAGGCTTTTACAGGCAAAGACCGCTTTAGTCAGGATAGGGTGTACTTCTTGTCCCCCTTCAAATCCGACCGTTGTGGGATCCCTTACTGCCAACATTTGGGAAGAGGACCAAGGTCACTATAAATAGGACTTAGCCACCACCATAGAGGGGGGGGACACACGAACAGATCTGATCCATTCCTCTCTCACCACTTCACCAGCTCACCCGAGCTCAAGAACACATCACTTCCTGAGGCCGTTCATCCACTGTACTAGTTCATCCTCAGCCCATCAAGGCAATCCACCACAAAGCTGGAGTAGGGTATTACACCGCAAGGTGGCCCAAACAAGGATAAACTGTTGTGTCTCTCTGTCCATTTGAGCCCGACGTGCTTGGCTCTGAGGATCATGAGTAGGCAGGCTAGGTAGGTTGAGATCTCCGCACGCACCCCAGAGTTCGAACCTCTCAAGGGTTTGCGGAACCCGAAATCCGACATTCATCTTTAGGATTGGCTTCAGACTGAGCATTGTCTTCGTGTTGATTAGGTGCAGAAATGCTGATCTCATCCTCAGCCAGTTCCTCGGTGGGTGTGATTTCTCGATTACCCATTAGCCTGATAGCTTCACCTGGTGTAGCTTCATCTAGCACATTTGGCAAGTGCTCTCTTTGCGAGCCGTTAGGCTCATCGAACCGCACATCTACAGTTTCAACCACTTTATAGTGAAAGAGATTGAAGACTCTTTAGGTGTGCGAATATTTTCCGTAACCAAGCATGAAACCTTCATGTGCTTTCGGTGCAAAATTAGAAGTGTGATGTCGATCCTTGATCCAGCACCTAGCACCAAAGACTTTGAAGTAACTGACGTTTGGCTCCTTACCAGTCAGAAGTTCATAAGATGTCTTCTTGAAGAACTTGTGAAGATAAACTCTGTTGATGATGTGGCATGCAATATCAATGTCTTCAGGCCGGATTTTTCTTGGAGTCTTGTATTCATCGAGCATTGTGTGTGCCATCTCAATGAGCATTCTGTTCTTGTGCTCCATGATGCTATCCTCTTGGGGTGTGTATGGAGCAGAGAACTCATGTGTGCTGCCCAAGGTATCAAGATAAATGTCAAGGCCAGCGTTCTTGAACTCAGTGCCATTGTCACTCAGGATGTGCTTCATCTTAACGCCATAATTCGTCATGGCTCGATTTGCGAAGTGTCTGAAGACATCCTGCACCTCAGTCTTATAGAAAATTATGTGTACCCAGGTATATCTTGAATAATCATCAACAATAACGAAGCCATAGAGATGTGCAGTGGTAGTAAGGGTAGAGTAGTGAGTAGGGCCAAATAGGTCCATGTGAAGCAACTCGAAGGGACGTGAGGTCGTCATGGTTGTCTTCGAGGGATGCTTGGCTCTAGTCATCTTCCCAGCTTCACAAGCACCACATAGATGATCCTTCTTGAACTTGACGCCCTCGATGCCAATAATGTGCTTCTTCTTTCGCGAGAGTGTGCAAGTTCCTCATGCCTGCATGTCCCAGTCGACGATGTCATAGCCAGCACTCTGAAGCTTTTTCTAGAAGATATGAGGCAAGTTGTGGTCCTGCTGAGAAATCTACCATATACAGATCACCTCTTCGATAGCCTTCGGAGACTAAAGATTTTTCAGATTCCATAATACAAGACAATGATATTTTCCAAATATCACAATCATATTCAGATCAAAGAGCTTTGACACAGACATTAAGTTGTATCTAAGGGATTCAAAAAGCATCACTTTATCCATGTGCTGATCCTTTGAGATAGCAACTCTACCAAGACCCAATACCTTACTTTTACTAGTGTCAGCGAATGTGATGTGACTTTTAGTAGATGGACGTACGGTTGAATCCATGAGAAGACTTTGATCACCAGTCATGTGGTTGGTGCAGCCGCTGTCCATGATCCATCCAGTGGCTTTTGGAGTCATACCCTACAGTGCAGTTAGCGGGATAGGCTTCACCAAGAATATTGTGAAGCAGAAACATGTAGCGAACAAGCATATTATCAAAGTCGAGATTCTGGTTGGGCATGATAGGATGCTCGTCAAGGAACCCTGGGACGAAATACATGGTAAGACCATTCGGGCACTTTATCTTTGTGTCCCACAAGATCTTTTAGGTCTCCCGCATTGGCGTCAGAAGTCTTTGATTTTCGGCTGGGGACCTTTCCCTGCAAGAGAAGTTAATTCTTCTTAACCACCCATATCTTCAGGGGTGGCTTAGAAGCAATGAGTCTAAGTGCACCATCTGAAAATTTTGGCTTGGGAGCCCTAGCAAATAGCTTCGCAGGAGGAGAATAATACTCATATGAATATGCAGAAAAGTTCTTAGTTTTGTGAACATAGCAGTTAGAGGAAACACGCTCATATTCATGAGTCTCATGATGGTTCTCCTGCAAAACATTGGCGTTAGGGTGACCATAAGTGATCCTCTATCTTATTGAAGCCTTTGGGCCATGTGAAGCCTTTGGTCCGAGGTTTGTCTTCTTCCCCGGTGGTGTCAGGACGACATTCATGGGAAGCTTCTCAAGACAGCTTTTAGGCACCTAGATCTTCTTTAAGGGTGACCCGTTCCTGCTGTTAGTACCAATCTACGTGGCAACCACTTTGCCATTCTGATTCTTAAACAGTTTATAATTGGCATCAAAGGATTCATCAATGACAATTGGGTTAATACAAGTGAAGCTAGATAAGGTGGATGGGTCCACTGAAGAATCCTTAGCAGCAACCCATGTGAGTTTGGGGTACTGCTTAGTGATACGTCTCCAACGTATCTATAACTTTTGATTGTTCCATGCTATTATATTATCTGTTTTGGATGTTTTATATGCATTCATATGCTATTTTATATTATTTTTGGGACTAACCTATTAACAGAGAGCCCAGTGCCAGTTTCTGTTTTTTTACCTGTTTTAGAATTTTGCAGAAAAGGAATACCAAATGGAGTCCAAACGAAATAAAACTTTCGCAATGATCTTTCTTGGACTAGAAGCAAACCACGACACTTGGAGATGAAGTCGAAGATGCAACAAGGTTACCACAAGGGTGGAGGGCACGCCCCTTTCCTCGTGGGCCCCTCGTGGGTCTCCTGACCTAGTTCCTTCGCCTATATATACTCTTATACCCTGAAAACATCCAAAGGAGCCATGAAACCACTTTTTCCACCGCCGCAACCTTCTGTACCTGTGAGATCCCATCGAGGGACCTTTTTTGGCGTCCTGCCGGAGGGGGATTCGATCATGGAGGGCTTCTACATCAATAGCATTACCCTTCCGATGAAGCGTGAGTAGTTTACCACAGACCTATGGGTCCATAGCTAGTAGCTAGATGGCTTCTTCTCTCTCTTTGATTCTCAATACCATGTTCTGCTCGATGTTCTTGGAGATCTATTCGATGTAATATTCTTTTGCGTTGTGTTTGCCGAGATCCATGAATTGTGGATTTATGATCAGACTAACTATGAATATTATTTGGTTCTTCTCTAAATTCTTATATGCATGATTTGATATCTTTGCAAGTCTCTTCGAATTATTGGTTTAGTTTGGCCTACTAGATTCGTTTTTCTTGCAATGGGGGAAGTGCTTAGCTTTGGGTTCAATCTTGCGGTGTCGTTTCCCAGTGACAGTAGGGGCAGCAAGGCACGTATTGAATTGTTGCCATCGAGGATAAAAAGATGGGGTTTTCATCATATTGCTTCAGTTAATTCCTCTACATCATGTCATCTTACTTAATGCATTACTCCGTTCTTTATGAACTTAATACTCTAGATGCATACTTGATAGAGATTTATGTGTGGAGTAATAGTAGTAGATGCAGAATCATTTTGGTCTACTTGACACGGACGTGATGCCTATGTTCATGATCATTTCCTTAGAAATCGTCATTACTTTGCACTCTTCTATCAATTGCTCGGCAGTAATTTTTCACCCACCATAATATTTGCTATCTTGAGAGAAGTCAGTGGTGAAACTTATGGCCCCCGGGTCTCTTTTCCATTATATTGAATCTCTTTTACATCATACTAGTTTCCGATCTACTATTTAGAAATCTTTTACTTTCCGATCTATAAACCAAAAATATTTACTTTACCGTTTATCTATCTCTATCAGATCTCAGTTTTGCAAGTAATCGTGAAGGGATTGACAACCCCTTTATCGCGTTGGGTGAAAGTTGTTGATTGTTTGTGCAGGTATTCGGTGACTTGTACGTTGTCTCCTACTGGATTGATACCTTGGTTCTCAAACTAAGGGAAATATGTACTCTACTTTGCTGCATCACCCTTTCCTCTTCAAGGGAATAACCAACGCAAGCTCAAGAGGTAGCAGGAAGGATTTCTGGCACCGTTGCTGGGGAGATCTACGTCAAGTCAAGCCATACCAAGTACCCATCATAAACTCTTCTCTCTTGCATTACATTATTCGCCATTCGCCTCTCGTTTTCCTCTCCCCCACCTTTAAAATGATTTTCGAAAAAAATTGCCTTTTTTTGCCCCTCTTCCGTTCGTCTTTTTCACTTGCTTCTTGTGGGCTTTTTTGTTAGATTGGTTTGTTGCCACTATGTCTGAAATCGGGGAGGTTATTGTTGAAAAGGATAGTAGTAACGATGGGGGGAACTTTGGTGCTTTTGATAATACTAATCCTCATTAAGAACCTACTATTCTGCACAGTAAAAAGTTCCGCATTGGTACTGGCAATATTATTGGAAAAGGGGTTATTGAAGATTTCTTTATTTGTGCTGGTGCTTTACCCACTATGGGTGGGTCTATTCTCCATAAAAATAGTAGTCTTGCGGATGCTATATCTTTGGTCGTAGTTGAACTTGAAAGACAATTTATTCACATGCATCCTTCCATACAAAGAATTTTTCTAGAGTTTTCTAATATCGAGCATTCTTTTGTTAAGCGCGTAGCTACCATCTTTCTAGCACATGAGTTCAGATTTATAATAAAAGAGGCTAATGAAATTTTTGTGCACTATAGGGTGGACGCTGGTCGTCCTCCCGTAGAAGCAATTCTCTTTAACCAAGAAGACATAATGCATTTACGATCCTTAGATCATGTTGCTTATAATGAAAATTTAAGAAAGAGGGTTCCTACCAATGTTCTAGTTGATAGGATTTCCAAACTTAACGATGATTTTGTTATTCAGTACAATGGGTTGGGTTTCTCTCTTGAACAAAAGCTCATGACTTTTTGCCAAAAGACTGCTTATAATGATGAGTTGGTTGTACAATATGAAGGGCCAAAGGAGGAACCAATTCCTCCCGAGCTTGATCTTGGGGATTTTTGTCTCATTAAATTTAGCCCTTTTGATTACTTTTGCTTGCCACAAAGGAAACTTACTGCTGAACGTAGAGAGTATGAGATGAGTTTTCAAGATTTTCCCTATCATTATTATGGCAATACTTAGGTCTATTCACGTTTTTATGCCTAGCTAGGGGCGTTAAACGATAGCGCTTGTTGGGAGGCAACCCAATTTTATTTTTGTTCTTTGCCTTTTGTTCCTGTTTAGTAATAAGTAATTCATCTAGCCTCTGGTTAGATGTGTTTTTATGTTTTAATTAGTGTTTTTGCCAAGTTAAACCTTTAGGATAGCTTACGGTGATAGTTGTGTTGATCCTGCTGAAAATCAGAAACTTTTATGCCCAGTAAATTAGTTTTAATTATTCACAGAAATTTTATTTTTATCCGATTCTTTTTGCTCTGGATTTCTACACAAATTTCTTAGATTTTCCTAATTTTCCACGAGTTTTGGAGTTAACGAACTATTCGAGAGTTACAGGTTACTACAAATTGTTCTGTTTTTGACATATTCTGTTTTTGACAGATTCTGTTTTTCGCGTGTTGTTTGCTTATTTTGATGAATCTATGGGTAGTTTCGGGGGGTATGAACCATGGAAAAGTTGGAATACAGTATATATTACACTAGTATAAATGAAGAATGAGTTTGTAACAGTACCTTAAAGTGGTGATTTATTTTCTTATACTAACGGAGCTCATGAGATTTTCTGTTGAGTTTTGTGTTGTGAAGTTTTCAAGTTTTGGGTAACGATTTGATGGACTATGGAATAAGGAGTGGCAAGAGCCTAAGATTGGGGATGCCCCAGGCACCTCAAGGTAATATTCAAGGGCAACCAAAAGCCTAGGCTTGGGGATGCCCCGGAAGGCATCCCCCCTTTTGTCTTCATCTATCGGTAACTTTACTTGAGGCTATCTTTGCTTTTTAGTTTACCACAATCATCCTTTCTATACACAACTTTTGGGGGAGACACGCATGAATCATGATTTATTAGAATACTCTATGTGCTTCACTTATATCTTTTGAGCTAGGAAATATTGCTCTAGTACTTCACTTATATCTTTTTAGAGCACAAAGGTGGCTTTATTTTATTGAAATTGATGAACTCTCATGCTTCACTTATATTATTTCGAGAGTGTTTTAGAACAACATGGTAATTTGCTTTGGTTATAATTTAGTCCTAATATGATGGTCATCCAGGAGGGATATAGTAAAAACTTCCATATGAAGTGCATTGAATACTATGAGAAGTTTGATTCTTTATGATCGTTTTGAGATATGAAGATGGTGATAGTAGATTCATGCGAGTGGAGTAGTTGTGAATTTGAGAGATACTTGTGTTAAAGTTTGTGATTCCCGTAGCATGCACGTATGGTGAACCATTATGTGATGAAGTTGGAGCATGATTTATTTATTGATTGTCTTTCTAATGAGTGGTAGTCGGGGATGAGAAATGGTCTTTTACTACCGATCTATCCCCCTAGGAGCATGCACGTAGTACTTCATTTTGATAACTAATAGATTTTTGCAATAAGTATGTGACTTCTTTATGACTAATGTTGAGTCTATGGATTATACGCACTCTCACCCTTCCACCATTGCTAGCCTCTCTAGTACCGAAGCAACTTTTGTCGGTACCATACACACACCATATACCTTCCTCAAAACAGCCACCATACCTACCTATTATGGCATTTCCATAGCCATTCCGAGATATATTGCCATGCAACTTTCCACTGTTCCTTTTATTATGACACACTCCATCATTGTCATATCGCTTTGCATGATCTTCTAGTTGACATTGTATTTGTGGCAAAGCCACCTTTCATAATTCTTTCATACATGTCACTCTTGATTCATTGCACATCCCGGTACATCGCCATAGGCATTCACATAGAGTCATATTTTGTTCTAAGCATTGAGTTATAATTCTTGAGTTGTAAGTAAATAAAAGTGCGATTATCTTCATTATTAGAGCATTGTCCCATGTGAGGAAAGGATGATGGAGACTATGATTCCCCCACAAGTCGGGATGAGACTCCGGAGGAAAATAAAAATAAAAAAAGAGGTGAGAGAAAAAGAGAGAAGGGGCAATGTTATTATCCTTTTTCCACACTTGTGCTTCAAAGTAGCACCATGATATTCATGATAGAGAGTCTCCTATTTTGTCACTTTCATATAATAGTGGGAATTTTTCATTATAGACTTGGCTTGTATATTCCAATGATGGACTTCCTCAAACTGCCTTAGGTCTTCGTGAGCAAGCAAGTTGGATGCACACCCACTTAGTTTCATCTGTTTCATGGCAATCCCTACTCACTCACATTGATATCTATTGATGGGCATCTCCATAGCCCATTGATACGCCTAGTTGATGTGATACTATCTTCTCCTTTTTGTCTTCTCCACAACCACCATATTCTATTCCACCTTAGTGCTAGATCCATGGCTCACGCTCATGTATTGCATGAAGATTGAAAAAGTTTGAGAACATCAAAAGTATGAAACAATTGCTTGGCTTGTTATCGGGGTTGTGCATGATTTAAATATTGTGTGATGAAGATATAGCATAGCCAGACTATATGATTTTATAGGGATAGCTTTCTTTGGCCATGTTATTTTGAGAAGACATGATTGCTTTGTTAGTATGCTTGAAGTATTATCATTTTTATGTCAATATTAAACTTTTGTTTTGAATCATTCGGATCTGAAAATTTATGCCACAATAAATAAAATTACATGGATAAATATGTTAGGTAGCATACCACATCAAAAATTCTGTTTTTATCATTTACCTACTCGACGACGAGCAGGAATTAAGCTTGGGGATGCTTGATACGTCTCCAATGTATCTATAATTTTTTATTGTTCCATGCTATTATATTATCTATTTTGGATGTTTTATATGCATTAATATGTTATTTTATATTGTTTTTGGGACTAACCTATTAACCGAGAGCCCAGTGCCAGTTTCTGTTTTTTACCTGTTTTAGAGTTTGGCAGAAAAGGAATACCAAACGGAGTCGAAACGGAATGAAACTTTCGCGATGATCTTTCTTGGACCAGAAACAAACCATGAGAATTGGAGATGAAGTTGGAGATGCAACGAGGCAGCCACGAAGGTGGATGGCACGCCCAGGGGGTAGGGTGCACCCCCTACCTCGTGGGCCCTTCGTGGGTCTCCTGACCTAGTTCCTTTACCTATATATATACTCTTATACCCTGAAAACATCCAGGGAAGCCACGAAACCACTTATACACTGCCGCAACCATCTGTACCTGTGAGATCCCATCTAGGGACCTTTTCCGGTGTCCTGTCGGAGGGGGATTCGATCATGGAGGGCTTCTACATCAACACTATTACCCTTCCGATGAAGCGTGAGTAGTTTACCATAGACCTACGGGTCCATAGCTAGGAGTTAGATGGCTTCTTCTCTCTCTTTGATTCTCAATACCGTGTTCTCCTCGATGTTCTTGGAGATCTATTTGATGTAATATTATTTTGTGGTGTGTTTGCCGAGATCCGATGAATTGTGGATTTATGACTAGATTATCTATGAAAATTATTTGGTTCTTCTCTGAATTCTTATATGCATGATTTGATATCTTTGCAAGTCTCTTCGAATTGTCGGTTTAGTTTGGCCTACTAGATTCATTTTTCTTGCAATGCGAGAAGTGCTTAGCTTTGGGTTCAATCTTGCGGTGTCCTTTCCTAGTGACAGTAGGGGCAGCAAGGCACGTATTATATTGTTTCCATCAAGGATAAAAAGATGGGGTTTTCATCATATTGCTTGAGTTAATTCCTTTACATCATGTCATCTTACTTAATGTGTTACTTCGTTCCATGCTGGATAGCGGTCAATGTGTGGAGTAATAGTAGTAGATGCAGAATCATTTCGGTCTACTTGACACGGACGTGATGCCTATGTTCATGATCATTGCCTTAGATATCGTCATAACTTTGCGCTCTTCTATCAATTGCTTGGCAGAAATTTGTTCACCCACCGTAATATTTGCTATCTTGAGAGAAGCCACTAGTGAAACCTATGGCCCCCGGGTCTCTTTTCCATTGTATTGAATCTCTTTTACATCATACTAGTTTCCGATCTACTATTTTGCAATCATTTACTTTCCGGTCTATAAACCAAAAATACCAAAAATATTTACTTTACCATTTATCTATCTCTATTAGATTTCACTTTTGCAATTAACCGTGAAGGGATTGACAACCCCTTTATCGCGTTGGGTGTAAGTTTTTGATTGTTTGTGCAGGTATTCGGTGACTTGTGCCTTGTCTCCTACTAGATTGATACCTTGGTTCTCAAACTAAGGGAAATACTTACTCTACTTTGTTGCATCACCCTTTCCTCTCCAAGGGAAAACCAACGCAAGCTCAAGAGGTAGCACTCAGGCGTCGAGTAAGAGCCATCAACATTGATTTTCCTCTCGAACCCAACACCCTCTTCCTAGGGTTTCAGTTCAGAATCTGTTTCCTGAGGACATCGCACTGAGTTTGATGCCCTTTAAGGCTTTTGTACATGCATGTTTCAAGCAATGTCTTCAATCAGCAATAGTAGTGGCATCCTGAGTAGAGGGGTTAGTTTCCACATCAGCAGTTGAAGATATTGCAACATCAGAGGTAGTAGAACATCCAGCAACAGAGATAACATTGTCACGCTCAAGACATTTTAAACATGGTGGAACAAATTCTTCCTAAGCGGAACTGATCTATTGAGGGAGTAGTGAATCGTTCTCTTTTTGAATATCTTCATGAGACGCTCTCAGGTTCTCAAGTTCTTGCTTCCTTTGAAGATAATTGTAGGAAAGCTTCTCATGAGAGGCTGAGAGAGCTTCATGAGGACTTTCAAGTTCCTCGTACTTAACATGAAGATTTTTAGTATCTTTGATTAAGGATTGAGTTCTATTCATTTCCGCGTCCAACATGTCATCACTTTTGTCTAGCAAATTTTGAATATATTCCATAGCATTTTGTTGTTCAGTTGCAATTTTAGCAAGTGTCTTATAGCTAGGTTTGGATTCACATTCAGAGTCATCTTCACCAGAAGTCTGAAAGTCAACATCGCGTGAGTTTACCTTGGCACCTTGTGCCATGAAGCAGTAGGTTGGAGCAGAGTCGCCCTCATCAACGGCTTCAGCTTCGGCGACATGACCATTCTCTTCAATGTTGAAGATGGACTTGGTACGAACGCAGACGCAAGAGCCAGGCTTGCCACACCTCAATCAAACTCCTCTTCAGACTCCACCTCCGCCTCCTCGGAAGTAGACTCCTCATCTGAATCCATCTCCTTGCCAATAAATGCACCTTGCCAGATGAGCTCTTCTTCTGAGACGAATACTTTTATGAAGACTTTGATGAAGGCTCTAAAGAAGACAACTTTGAAGATTTCTTCATCAGAATCACATTCTTTGCTCTTCTTCTTCTTCTTCTTCTTTGATTCCTTGTCCCATTACAGACACTCTGAAATGTAGTGGCCAATCTTCTTGCATTTGTGGCATGTTCTCTTTTTGTAGTCACGAGATGAAGCCTCATCATTTCTTGAGCTGGATCTTGAAGACGTTCTGAAGCAGTTCTTCTAGGATAACTTCTGAAACTTTCTCACAAGCATTGCAAGCTCTTTGCCAATATCTTTAGGATCACCAGAACTGCAGTCAGATTCTTCTTCAGATGAGGAAACACCCTTTTCCTTCAAGGCACAGGAACATCCATAGTTGGGGCCATAGATATCATAGTTCTCAGATAGCTGGAACTCATGTGTGTTGAGCCTCTCAAGTATATCAAACGGATCGAGATCTTTGAAGTCGGGACGTTCTTGTATCATTAGGTCTAAGGTGTCAAATGAGCTGTCAAGTGATCTCAGGAGCTTCTTCATGATCTCATGCTTGGTGATCTCAGTGGGCGCAAGAGCACGAAGCTCATTGGTGATATTAGTGAGGCGATCGAATGTGAGCTGGACATTCTCATTGTCATTCCTCTTGAAGCGATTGAAGAGATTGTGAAGAACATAAATCCTTGAATCTCTCTGAGTTGAGACTCCCTCGTTGACCTTGGACAGCCAGTCCCAGACTAGCTTCGTAATTTCCAGTGCACTGATACGTCTTGAACGTATCTATAATTTTTGATTGTTCCATGCTATTTTATTGCCTGTTTTGGATGTTTATGGGCTTTATTTTACACATTATTATCATTTTTGGGACTAACCTACTAACCGGAGGCCCAGCCCGTATTGCTGTTTTTTTGCCTATTTCAGTATTTCGAAGAAAAGGAATATCAAACGGAGTCCAAACGGAACAAAACCTTCGGAAGCATGATTTTTGGAACGAACGTGATCCAGAGGACTTGGAGTGCAACTCAAGAAGCAGCCAAGGTGGCCACGAGAGGGTAGGGTGCGCCCCCCCCCCCCATAGGGCGCGTCCCCTGTCTCATGGGCCCCTCGGGCGGCCACTGACCTACTTCTTCCTCCTATATAAGCCAACATACCCCAAAAACATCCAGGGAGCCACCAAAGAAATATTTCCGCCACCGTAACCTTCTGTATCCGCAAGATCCCATCTTGGAGCCGTCATCGGCGTTCTGCCGGAGGGGGATTCCACCATGGAGGGCTTCTACATCAACACAATATCCCTTTCGATGAGTTGTGAGTAGTTTACCACAGACCTTCGGGTCCATAGTTATTAGCTAGATGGCTTCTTCTCTCTTTTTGGATCTCAATACAATGTTCTCCCCCTCTCTTGTGGAGATCTATTCGATGTAATCTCTTTTTGCGGTGTGTTTGTCGAGATCCGATGAATTGTGGGTTTATGATCAAGTTTATCTATGGATAATAATTGAATCTTCTCTGAATTCTTTTATGTGATTGAGTTATCTTTGCAAGTCTCTTCGAATTATCGGTTTGGTTTGGCCTACTAGATTGATCTTTCTTGCCATGGGAGAAGTGCTTAGCTTTGGGTTCAATCTTGCGGTGTTCTTACCCAGTGACAGAAAGGGTTGCAAGACACATATTGTATTGTTGCCACCGAGGATAAAAAGATGGGGTTTATATCATATTGCTTGAGTTTATCCCTCTACATCATGTCATCTTTCTTAATGTGTTACCCTGTTCTTATGAACTTAATACTCTAGATGCATGCTGGATAGCGGTCGATGTGTGGATTAATAGTAGTAGATGCAGGCAGGAGTCGGTCTACTTGTTGCAGACGTGATGTCTATATACATGATCATGCCTAGATAATCTCATAATTATTCGCTTTTCTATCAATTGCTCGACAGTAATTTGTTCACCCACCGTAATACTTATGCTATCTTGAGAGAAGCCTCTAGTGAAACCTATGGCCCCCGGGTCTATCTCTTATCATATTTGCTTTCAATCTACTTTTATTTTCATCTTTATTTTCTGCATCTATATTATAAAATACCAAAAATATATTTATCTTATCATATTATCTCTATCAGATCCCACTTTCGCAAGTGGCCGTGAAGGGATTGACAACCCCTTTATTGCGTTTGTTGCGAGTTCTTTGTTTGTTTGTGTAGGTTCGTGGGACTTGTTGAGGAGCCTCCTACTGGATTGATACATTGGTTCTCAAAAACTGAGGGAAATACTTATGCTACTATTGCTGCATCACCCTTTCCTCTTCAAGGAAAACCAACGCAAGCTCAAGACGTAGCAAGAATGATTTCTGGCGCCGTTGCCGGGGAGGTCTTCGCTCAAGTCAAGACATACCAAGTACCCATCACAAGCTCATCTCCCTCGCATTTACATTATTTGACATTCGCCTCTCGTTTTCCTCTCCCCCACTGCATCCTTGCCATTTTATTCGCCCTTCTTCTGTTTGTCTTTTTGCTTTGATGTCTTACTTGGCTCATTTGCTTGTTTGGTTGGAATAGTTGTTTATTTATTGCTAATCAGAGTACCTGAGATCTATGGATCCTCATCCGCTTGCTAATCTTTTTAAGAGATCCAATTATGATGAACCAATTGCTAGTGAGTTTTGTGCACTAGATTATCTTTATAAAGCTTTGCTCAAAATTTGTGAATTTGAAAATTATGATGAAGAAATTTATGAAGAGATTCACGATAACTCCTTGAATAAAAAGCATGATTGCAATGATTTTCCTATAAGTTCTCTTGATGTTAGTTGTGCTAATAATATGCAAAACGCTAAGCTTGGGGATGCTAGTTTTGCTATGTCTACTACTTGTTTCAATGATCATGATTGGGGTGATTCTTCTTATAACCTTGAAAATTTATTTAAGCCCCATGATGAATATGAGATTGATAATAGTGTATGCAATAATATTGAAAGTGGGTTTGGAAGAGTGTCAACTTTAGATCCCACATATTTGGAGTATGTTCAATCTTATGATGTTTTTGATAAAAGTGGTTTCGGAAAGGTCATGACTTTAGTTAATGTTAATCCCACTATCTTGGAAGAGTGTCAACTTTGCATGCATGTGGATCATGTTGAGAATATGTTTTGTGATAGCTATTTTGTTGAATTTGCCTATGATCCTACATGTAATTATTATGAGAGAGGAAAATATGGTTGTAGAAATTTTCATGTTACTAAATTACCTCTCTTCATGTTGAGATTGCTATCATCTCTTTGTTCTTCCTTGCATATGCTAGTTTTTGCTTGTCTTGATAATTTGTTTGCTTACAAGATGCATATGCATAGGAAGTATATTAGACTTAAGTGTGTTTTGTCACATGTTTTATGATGCTCTCTTTGTGCTTCAATTCTTGTCTTTCATGTGAGCATCATTGAAATATCAATGCCTGGCTAAAAAGGCTTTAAAGAAAAGCGCGTGTTGGGAGACAACCCAATATTTTTCATTGCTGTTATTAAATAAATTTTGCATCTACTTTCTGTTTAGATGTGTTTTCATGTTTTAATTAGTGTTTGTGCCAAGTAGAACCTATAGGATAACCTATGATGATAGTTGATTTGATTCTGCTGAAAAACAGAAACTTTGCGCTCACGAGAAAAAATTCAATAAATCACAGAAACGAGATTTTGCATTGATTCTTTTTGATGCTGTTCAATAAACAAATTTTTTAGGACGTCCTATTTTTGTAGGATTTTCAAATTCCATAAGTTTGCGTTAGTTACAGATTGCTACAGACTGTTCTGTTTTTGACAGATTCTGTTTTTCGTGTGTTGTTTGCTTATTTCGATGCATCTATGGCTAGTATGTAAGGGTATGAACCATAGAGAACTTGGAATACAGTAGGTTTAACACCAAAATAAATAAAGAATGAGTTCATTACAGTACCTTATGTAGTGGTTTTTTTCTTTCACTAACGGAGCTTATAAGATTTCCTGTTGAGTTTTGTGTTGTGAAGTTTTCAAGTTTTGGGTAAAGCTTTTATGGCTATGGAATAAAGGGTGGCAAAAGCCTAAGCTTGGGGATGCCGATGGCACCCCAAGATATTCAAGGATGGCCAAAAGACTAAGCTTGGGGATGCCCCGGGAAGGCATCCCCTCTTTCGTCTTCGTTCATTGGTAACTTTACTTGGAGCTATATTTTTATTCGGCACATGATATGTGTTTTGCTTGGAGCGTCGTGTATTATATTAGTCTTTGCTTTTTAGTTTACCACAATCATCCTTTCTATAACACACCTTTTGGGAGAATCTTACTTGATTGAAATTTATTAGAATACTCTATGTGCTTCACTTATATCTTTTGAGCTAGATAGTTTTTGCTCTAGTGCTTCACTTATATCTTTTAGAGCACGACAGTGGTTTAATTTTGAAGAAATTGCTAGTCTCTCATGCTTCACTTATATTATTTTGAGAGTCTTTTAGAACATCATGGTATTTGCTATGGTTATAAATTGGTCCTAGAATGATGAGCATCCAAATTGGGTATAATAAAAACTATCATATGAAGTGAATTGGATGCTATGATCAACTTGATACTTGATAATTGTTTTGAGATAGGGAGGTAGTGATATTAAAGTCATGCTAGTTGGGTGATTATGAATTTAAATAATGCTTGTGTTGAAGTTAGCAAGTCCCGTAGCATGCACGTATGGTTAAAGTTGTGTAACAAATTTGAAGCATGAAGTGTACCTGGCTTGTGCATCCTTATGAGTGGTGGTCGGGGACGAGTGATGGTCTTTTCCTACCAATCTATCCCCCTAGGAGCATGCGCGTAGTGCTTGGTTTTTGATGACTTCTAAATTTTTGCAATAAGTATATGAGTTCTTTTGACTAATGTTGAGTCCATGGATTATACGCACTTTTACCTTTCCATCATTGCTAGCCTCTTCGGTACCGTGCATTGCCCTTTCTCACCTTGAGAGTTGGTGCAAACTTTGCCGGTGCATCCAAACCCCGTGATATGATACGCTCTATCACACATCAACCTCCTTATATCTTCCTCAAAACAGCCACCATACCTACCTATTTATGGCATTTCCATAGCCATTCCGAGATATATTGCCATGCAACTTTCCACTGTTCCGTTCATCATCATGACATACATTACTTTTGTCATATTGCCATTGCATGATCATATAGTTACATCGTATTTGTGGCAAAGCCACCATGCATAATTTTTATACATGTCACTCTTGATTCATTGCACCATCCCGGTACACCACCGGAGGCATTCATATAGAGTCATATCTTGTTCTAGTTTCGAGTTGTAATTCATGTGTTGTAATCAATAAAAGTGTGATGATCATCATTATTAGAGCATTGCCCAAAAAAAAAAAAATAAAGGCCAAAATAAAAAAAGAAAGGCCAAAGAAAAAAGAAAGGCCAAAGAAAAAAAGAAAAAAGAAAAAAAGAAAAAAAAAGAAAAAAAAGAAAGGGGCAATGCTACTATCTCTTTTTCCACACTTGT
>NC_041385.1:633691941-633732564 GCF_002162155.2 Triticum dicoccoides
CATGTCACTCTTGATTCATTGCACCATCCCGGTACACCACCGGAGGCATTCATATAGAGTCATATCTTGTTCTAGTTTCGAGTTGTAATTCATGTGTTGTAATCAATAAAAGTGTGATGATCATCATTATTAGAGCATTGCCCAAAAATAAAAAAATAAAGGCCAAAATAAAAAAAGAAAGGCCAAAGAAAAAAGAAAGGCCAAAGAAAAAAAGAAAAAAGAAAAAAAGAAAAAAAAAGAAAAAAAAGAAAGGGGCAATGCTACTATCTCTTTTTCCACACTTGTGCTTCAAAGTAGCACCTTGTTCTTCATGTAGTGAGTCTCATATATTGTGCTTCAAAGTAGCACCTCGTTCTTCATGTAGTGAGTCTCATATATTGTGCTTCAAAATAGCACCAAGTTTTCATGTAGAGAGTCTCATAGGTTGTCACTTCCATATACTAGTGGGAATTTTTCATTATAGAACTTGGCTTGTATATTCCTATGATGGGCTTCCTCAAATGTCCAAGGTCTTCATGAGCAAGCAAGTTGGATGCACACCCACTAATTTTCTTTTGTTGAGCTTTCATTCATTTATAGCTCTAGTGCATCCGTTGCATGGCAATCCCTACTCCTCATGTTGACATCAATTGATGGGCATTCCCATAGCCCATTGATTATCCTCGTCAATGTGAGACTTTCTCCTTTTTTGTCTTCTCCACACAATCCCCAATCATTATTCTATTCCACCCATAGTGTTATATCCATGGCTCACGCTCATGTATTGCGTGAAGGTTGAAAAAGTTTGAGATTATTTAAGTACGAAACAATTGCTTGGCTTGTCATCGGGGGTATAGAAGTTGGGAACATCTTTGTGTGACGAAAATGAAGCATAGCC
This sequence comes from Triticum dicoccoides, assembly GCF_002162155.2. NCBI lineage: Eukaryota > Viridiplantae > Streptophyta > Magnoliopsida > Poales > Poaceae > Triticum > Triticum dicoccoides. The sequence continues at coordinate 633,692,819 of NC_041385.1, forward strand.
TAACTATATGATTTTGTAGGGATGAACTTTCTTTAGCCATGTTATTTTGAGAAGACATGATTGCTTTTATTAGTATGCTTGAAGTATTGCTATTTCTTTTGTCAATATGAACTTTTATTTTGAATCATTTGCATCTGGACATTCATGCCACAATAAAGAGAAATTACATTGAGAATTATGCTAGGTGGCATTCCACATCAAAAATTCTGTTTTTATCATTTACCTACTCGAGGACGAGCAGGAATTAAGCTTGGGGATGCTTGATATGTCTCCAACGAATCTATAATTTTTGATTGTTCCATGCTATTATATTACCTGTTTTGGATGTTTATGGGCTTTATTTTACACACTATTATTATTTTTGGGACTAACCTACTAACCGGAGGCCCAGCCCGTGTTGCTGTTTTTTTGCCTATTTCGGTATTTCGAAGAAAAGGAATATCAAACGGAGTCCAAACGGAACAAAACCTTCGGAAGCATGATTTTTGGAACGAACGTGATCCAGAGGACTTGGAGTGCAACTCAAGAAGCAGCCAAGGCGGCCACAAGAGGGTAGGGTGCGCCCCCCCCCCCATAGGGCGCGTCCCCTGTCTCATGGACCCTCGGGCGGCCACTGACCTACTTCTTCCTCCTATATAAGCCAACATACCCCAAAAACATCCAAGGAGCCACCAAAGAAATATTTCCGCCACCGTAACCTTCTGTATCCGCAAGATCCCATCTTGGAGCCGTCATCGGCATTCTGCCGGAGGGGGATTCCACCATGGAGGGCTTCTACATCAACACAATATCCCTTCCGATGAGTTGTGAGTAGTTTACCACAGACCTTAGGGTCCATAGTTATTAGCTAGATGGCTTCTTCTCTCTTTTTGGATCTCAATACAATGTTCTCCCCCTCTCTTGTGGAGATCTATTCGATGTAATCTCTTTTTGCGGTGTGTTTGTCGAGATCCGATGAATTGTGGGTTTACGATCAAGTTTATCTATGGATAATAATTGAATCTTCTCTAAATTCTTTTATGTGATTGAGTTATCTTTGCAAGTCTCTTCGAATTATCGGTTTGGTTTGGCCTACTAGATTGATCTTTCTTGCCATGGGAGAAGTGCTTAGCTTTGGGTTCAATCTTGCGGTGTTCTTACCCAGTGACAGAAAGGGTTGCAAGACACATATTGTATTGTTGCCACCGAGGATAAAAAGATGGGGTTTATATCATATTGCTTGAGTTTATCCCTCTACATCATGTCATCTTTCTTAATGTGTTACCCTGTTCTTATGAACTTAATACTCTAGATGCATGCTGGATAGCGGTCGATGTGTGGATTAATAGTAGTAGATGCAGGCAGGAGTCGGTCTACTTGTTGCAGACGTGATGTCTATATACATGATCATGCCTAGATAATCTCATAATTATTCGCTTTTCTATCAATTGCTCGACAGTAATTTGTTCACCCACCGTAATACTTATGCTATCTTGAGAGAAGCCTCTAGTGAAACCTATGGCCCCCGGGTCTATCTCTTATCATATTTGCTTTCAATCTACTTTTATTTGCATCTTTATTTTCTGCATCTATATTATAAAATACCAAAAATATATTTATCTTATCATATTATCTCTATCAGATCTCACTTTCGCAAGTGGCTGTGAAGGGATTGACAACCCCTTTATTGCGTTGGTTGCAAGTTCTTTGTTTGTTTGTGTAGGTTCGTGGGACTAGTTGAGGAGCCTCCTACTGGATTGATACCTTGGTTCTCGAAAACTGAGGGAAATACTTATGCTACTATTTCTACATCACCCTTTCCTCTTCAAAGAAAACCAACGCAAGCTCAAGACGTAGCATCCACTCACACGGCCGTACTGCCCTTTGGTCAGATGACCACAGATGTTCTTGGCGGCTGAGTCCATTTGCGCGAACCTCTTGACATCAGCGGTGGTGACACCTTCACCAACTTTGGGAACGCCTGTCTTGACGACATACCAGAGGTCGACATCAATGGCTTCAAGATGCATGTGCATCTTATTCTTCCAGTAGGGGTAATCAGTGCCATCAAAGATGGGGCACGCAGCGGAGACTTGATTATCCATGCAGTCGACATAGCTAAAACTCCACATGGTTAAACCAAATCATAGAGAACAAGGGAGTATCTTGCTCTGATACCAATTGGAAGTTCTAGTTATCGACTAGAGGGGGGTTGAATAGGCGATTTTTATGGAAGTCTTCAAAACAAGATGGGTTTGAAGATAGACAAGTAAACTGAACCTATATAAACTGCAGCGGAATGTAACCTACACTAGGCTAGTATTATTCAAGCAGGTAATACAGTGGAAGCACGAAGACTAACAACAGCTAGGTAGACAGGATTAGAAAGGAAGATAGTATGAAGCCAAACAGATATAAGTCTTCACACAGTGAAGTTAAATGAATCAGGCAGGCAAGCAATGACTTCATGAAGACAAACTGAAAAGTAAGAAGAGTAGAGGATAGAACCAGTTGCTTGGTGAATACAAGGATTTGATAGACCAGTTCAAGTAGCTGTGACAACTGTATGTCTGAGGCTGAGATTGAATTCATAAGACTATGTATACACCTTATTCCCCTAGAGCTATGAACACTTAGTCCTTGCCCTATCACTCAGGTAAGTCTTCAAGGTAGACTTCCAAACCTTCACAGACCTTATTCATGGGCAATCCACAATGAGTCTTGGATCCTCATAACACGACGCCTAACCGGCTAGAGGATGCACAATTCTCAAGTGTAACAAGTCTTCAGATCACGCGGATAGAAAGACTTCAGTGATGCCTAACACTCTTTGGCTCTGGGTGTTTTGGGCTTTGTCCTCGCAAGGATCTCTCTCTCGAAGGCTTCGGAGGTGGGTTGCTCTCAAACGACAAAATCCATGCACTAACTCTGAGCAGCCACCAATTTATGGTGTAGGGGGTGGGCTATTTATAGCCAAGTGGCAACCCAACCTGATATTCCTGAAATGACCCTAGGTCACTAAGGAACCGACACGTGTCCAACGGTCGGATTTCAAATACACGCGGCAACTTGGCCTGAGCTACAAGCAAAGCTGACTCATCTAGCTCTGGATAAGATTTGCTCTCATTGTCTTCGCTCGAAGACATAGGATTTGGTTGAGCATCACATTGGTCACTCTGACTTTTTTCACTTGGACCCCAATCAACAGTACGGTGGTTCCTGTGACTCAATAAAGAAGAAAAGGAAACTACGAACAACTATGTCTTTGCACTCCATAGTCTTCAAGTGAATGTCTTCATACGTCAAAATCCTCATCGTGAATGTCTTCATGAACCACCATTGTCTTCAATGTCTTCACACATTTTTAGGGGCCATCTCTGGTTGAAAAACGAACCAATGAGGGACTATTACATGTGTTATCCTGCAATTCTCACAAACACATTAGTCCCTCAACCACGTTTGTCGCCAATACTCCCAAACCAACTAGGGGTGGAACTAGATGCACTTACAATGATGAATAGAAGTTGTTGAGAGTTGACAAACATAGTTTTGGTCATTTTTTCAAGTAATAGGATGTAATAAAGAAAGAGAGGCTTCACATATAAATATACTATCTTTGACAACTTTCGTAATTGTGAGCACTCTTAAAATATGACCTGCTAAAAAGTTGATGTTGGACAAGGAAGACAACATAATGGGTTATGTTTTCTTATAACCGAATAGAAGTTATGTTGTCATGGATCATCCAATATGTTGAGCTTGCCTTCCCCTCTTATGCTAGCCGAATTCTTTGCATCAAGTAGATACTACTTGTGCTTCCAAACATCCCTAAACCCAGTTTTGCCATGAGAGTCCACCACACCTACCTATGGATTGAGTCAGATCCTTCAAGTAAGTTGTCATCGGTGCAAGTAATAAAACTTTCTCTCTAAATATGTATGATTTATTAGTTTCAAGAAAATAATCTTTGTATGAACTTGTGATATGGAAGAAATAAAAGCGATGGACTGCATAATAAAGTTCTTTATTACAAGCGGATATATAAAGTGACGTTCTTTTGCATTAAGATTTTGTGCATCCAACCATAAAAGCGCATGACAACCTCTCCATCCCTCTGCGAAGGGCCTATCTTTTATTTTTACCTTCTACCCTTAGACAAGAGTCATGGTGATCCTCACCTTTCCTTTTTACACTTTTTCCTTTGGCAAGCACTATGTGTTGTAGAGATCTGGATATATATATCCACTTGAATGTAGGTTTTCATAAAGTATTATTGTTGACATTACCCTTGAGGTAAAAGGTTGGGAGGCGAAACTATAAGCCCCTATCTTTCTCTGTGTCCGATTGAAACTTTGTACCCATAAGTATCGCGTGAGTGTTAGCAATTCTGAAAGACTAAATGATAGTTGAGTATGTGGACTTGCTGAAAAGCTCTTATATTGACTCTTTCCGATGTTATGATAAATTGCAATTGCTTCAATGGCTGAGATCATAGTTTGTTAGTTTTCAATGAAGTTTCTGATTCTTACTTTACCTTGTGAATGAATTTTTACTTTAGCATAAGAAATTATATGACAATATATGTTGTTGTTCTAAAGATGATCATGATGCCATCATGTCCGTATTTTATTTTATTGACACCTCTATCTCTAAACATGTGGACATATTTTTCGATATCGGCTTTCGCTTGAGGACAAGTGAGGTCTAAGCTTGGGGGAGTTGATACGTCCATTCTGCATCATGCTTTTATATCGATATTTATTGCTTTATGGCTTGTTATTACACATTATATCACAATACTTACTCCTACTCTCTCTTATTTTATAAGGTTTACATGAAGAGGGAGAATGCCGGCAGCTGGAATTCCGGACTGGAAAAGGAGCAAATATTAGAGACCTGTTCTACACAACCCCAAAAGTCCTGAAACTTCACAGAGAATCATTTTAGAATAAATAAAAAATATTGGGCGAAGAAAGCACCAGAGGGGGGACACCGTCCATCCACAAGGGTGGAGGGCGCGCCCTACCCCCTGGGCGCACCCTCCATCCTTGTGGGCCCCCTAGCAGGCCCCCGACACCCATTTTTTGCTATATGGTGTGTTCTGACTAAGGATGGCAATGGGTCGGGTTTGGACCGGGTTGAACAATATCTAATCCATATCCATATCCATTACGATAGTCTTTTTCCCAACCATGAAAATATCCATGGGTGAAAAATTGTGTCCATGTCCAAACCCGTCAGATATCCATACCCACTGGATGTCCATTGGGTCCTCTCGAGACATATAAATAAGACATAATAAAATGTTAACATAAGCTCTTCCATCTTCACCTCGTGGCAGGCTAGGCCTCACTTATGGTAAACATCAACTTATGATAAATCAACGCCCACTAACAACCAAATATCATCTAGGAGTTTTTTCTAATAGATGAGAATGACGAGTCATTTAACAAGGAGATCAAAATAAGAGAAGGGGTGTTGGAGTATGTTATGGATGGGATTGAATGTCAACTATTAAAAGTTACGACGGGGATTGTGTAATTTCTTTTGCATGTTTTAGATAACAAAGTGTAAAATTGCAGCGGAACATGTGACTGTGGGGTAGGGATAGCAAAGTTTTGCCCAATAAGTCATACTATCGGGTCGGGTTTGGATATATCCACGGGTACAAGATTATATCCATGTCCTACCCATGAGCAATCGGGTCGGGTTTGGGCGACGCCCATGGACATAAAAGCATATCGAAACCCTATCCATTCGGGTCAAATATCCATGGGTATCCATGTCCATGGATAAAATTGCCATCCTTAGTTCTGACCTGGAAAAAATAAGAAGGAAGCTTTCGGGACGAAGCACCGCCTTCTCGACGCGGAACCTGGGCAGAACAAATCAGGCTCCGGTGGAGCTGTTCTGCCGGGGAAACATCCCCCCCCCCCCAAGAGGGAGAAATCATCGCCATCATCATCACCATCGATCCTCTCACCAAGAGGGGGTCGATCTCCATCAACATCTTCACTAGCAACATCTCCTCTCAAACCCTAGTTCATCTATTGTATCCGACCTCTGTCTCAAAACGTCAGATTGGTACCTGTGGGTTGCTAGTAGTGTTGATTACTCCTTGTAGTTGGTGCTAGTTGGTTTATTCGGTGGAAGATCATATGTTTAGATCCTTAATGATAATTAATACTCCTCTGATTATGAACGTGAATATTCTTTGTGATTAGTTATGTTTGTTCCTGAGGACATGGGAGAACTCTTGTTATAAGTAATCAGGGGAATTTGGTATTCGTTCCATATTTTGATGAGATGTATGTTGTCTCTCCTCTAGTGGTGTTATGTGAATGTTGAATACATGACACTTCACCATGATTTGGGCCTGGGGGAAGGAATTGGGAAGTAATAAGTAGATGGTGTGTTGCTAGAGTGACAGAAGCTTAAACCCTAGTTTATGTGTTGCTTCGTAAGGGGCCGATTTGGATCCATATGTTTCTTCTATGGTTAGGTTTACTTTAATTCTTCTTTTATAGATGCAAATGCTTGCGAGAGGGGTTAATTATAAGTGGGAGGATTGTCCAAGGAAGGGCAGCACCCAAGCACCGGTCCACCCACATATCAAATTATCAAAGTAACGAACGTGAATCATATGCGCATGATGAAAACTAGCTTGACAGTAAGTCCCATTTGACCTCAGGAGCCCTTTGCTTTATATAAGAGTTCGTCCAGGCTTGTCCTTTGATACAAAAAGGAATGGGCCACCTTTCTGCACCTTGTTTACTTTTGTTACTTGTTACCCGTTATGAATTATCTTATCTCAAAACTACCTATTACCGATAATTTTAGTGCTTGCAGAGAAAACCTTGCTGAAAACCGCTTGTCATTTCCTTCTGTTCCTCGTTGGATTCGACACTCTTACTTATCGAAAGGACTATGATAGATCTCCTATACTTGTGGGTCATCAGCAAGCTCCTGGGTTTTTTGGTTTCTGAAAGAGGTATTGAAGCTAACCCGGAGAAAATTAAAGCTATCACTTCATTGGCTAAGCCGGCGTGTGTCAATGATGTCCAACGTTTGGCGGGTTGTATTGCAGCTTTAAGCAGGTTTATAAGCTGCATGGGAGAGAAGGCTATTCCTCTATACCATATGATGAAGAAAATAGATCATTATGTCTGGAGTGATGCTGCTAATGAGGCATTTGAGGCACTTAAAAATAGTTAGCTGAGCCACCGGTTCTTACATCTCCTATTGAGAAAGAGTCGTTGCTGCTATATGTGGCTGCTAACAGTAAGGTTGTCAATGTGGCAATTGTTGTGGAGCGCAAAGAAGCAGGAAAGGAGTACCCAGTTCAGCGGCTGGTTTACTATGTCAGTGAGGTGTTAATTGAATCTAAGCAGAGATACCCACATTGGCAGAAGCTGGTTTACGGAGTATTCATGGCGAGTCATAAGCTAAAGCAATACTTTCTGGGCCATCCTATTACTGTGGTCAGTTCTGCTCCTTTCGGAGATATTATTCAAAATAGAGAGGCCACTGGCTGGGTTGCCAAATGGGCAATAGAGCTTGGACCTCATGGATTAAGATATGTGCCAAGAACAGTATCAAGGATCAGGCACTAGTGGACTTCATCAATGACTAGACAGAGCTGCAGATGCCAAAAGAGAAGCCTGATAACAGATATTGGACTATTCATTTTGATTGGGCCAGGCAATTGGAAGGCTCGGGGACTGGAGTTATTTTGACTTCCCTGCAAGGTGACAAGTTTTGTTATGTCTTAAGGCTGATATTTCCATGTACTAACAATGCAGCTGAATATGAGGCTTTGCTTCATGACCTCAGGATGGCTAAAGAGATGCACTTAAGCTGGGTCAGGTGTTTTGGCGACTCAGATTTGGTGGCTCAGCAAGTTTCAGGCACTTGGGATTCTAAAAATCCGATCATGGTGGCTTATCGCCAGGCGGTTGATAATATTGCTGGTCACTTAAAAGGTTATCAGGTGGAGCATCTTGATCGAAGGAAGAATAAGGCAGCCGATGTTTTGAGACGGCTTGGGTCTCAGCGTAAGATGGTACTCCCTAATGTTTTCCTTGGCGTGTTGCACAATCCGCCAGTCAAATTGCCATCAGAAGAGGATCTTGCTATTCCTCACCAAGAGTCACAACTGGTGGTGGATCTCCATGCCATCCCTGATTGGACGGTTCCATATTTGAATTATATGACTCGGGGTGAGTTGCCTGAGGACGAAACTTTGGCCAGGTAGATAACCGGGCGGTCTAAGTCCATGACCATTGTCAATGGCGAGTTACACCGACACAGTGTCATAGGTGTGTTCCAGCGTTGCGTTTCTCCTGAAGAATGTCGTTAGATTCTAAGGGAAATACATGAAGGTGATTGTGGTCATCACGCTAGCTCTAAATCTCTGGTAGCTAAAGCTTTCCATCATGGATTTCATTTGTTGACGGCTCATGCTGATGCAGTGGACATTGTTAGTAAGTGTGATGGCTGCCAGAAATTTTCTTGACGAGCTCATGTGCCAACTCAAGAATTGCGGATGATTCCAATCACTTGGCATTTGCAGTCTGGGGGCTTGATATGGTTGGGCCTTTCAAAAGGTCTAAATACAAGAAAACCCACCTCTTGGTGGCGGTTGAAAAATTTACCAAGTGGGTTGAGGCAGAGCCAGCCATCAAGTGTGATGCGGCAACGACGGTTCAATTCATCAAGAAAGTAATCTTCTGTTTTGGCTTTCCTCATAGTATCATAACTGATAATGGTACCAATCTATACAAAGGTGCTATGAGAGAGTTCTGTCAAAAGGAGCATATTCGTATTGATGTCTCATCAGTAGCTCACCCATAGTCCAATGGTCAAGCTGAGAGGGCAAATCAGGAAATCTTGAGAGGTATAAAGCCCTGGCTTATGGTTCCATTGCAGAGAACGCCAGGTTGTTGGGTTGAGGAGTTACCCTAAGTAATTTGGAGCATCAATACTAGTCCCAACAGGTCCACATGCTATACGCCCTTGTTCATGGTCTACGGGGCAGAGGCGGTTCTTCCAAGCGATATTCATCATGACTCGCCCCGTGTGGCGGCTTATGTTGAAGTTGTTAATGAAAAAGCACATCAGGATGCACTTGATGTGTTGGATGAGGAGCGTGACCTTGCGGCGGCTCGTTCGGCGATATACCAGCTAGATCTGTGATGGTATCATAGCCACTGGGTTAAGACCCAGACATTTCAAGAAGGTGATTTGGTACTCCGGTTGATCCAGGATCAAGAAGATATGCATAAGCTATCCCCATCCTAGGAATGACCCTTTGTGGTCAGCAAAGACCTGAACAACGGGTCATACTACCTCATTGATATTCGATAACACAAGGATTCACGCACATCGGAGGAATAGACCCACCGGCCTTGGAACATTGCTCATCTTCGGCCTTATTACACATAAGCCACCGGCTCATGTTTTGTACATACATCCATCAATGTATATATTATGTTCAAATTAATAAAGCCGGCACACCCTGATAATTCAGGGCCTCTATCGTTTCATTTCAAAAGCATCTGAGTCTTTATTATTTGTTCATATGGTTACTTGGGGGCTTCCAACCCAATGGGTTTAGCTTTCTTTCCCTTGTGACCTGGCATAAAACGCCGAATTCTGGCTTATCCTGCCTGTATGCAAGATGCTTCTCCACTAGGTAATCCTGAATGACCTGATGTACTCTTAACAGTCAATCTTTTAAATAAGACCCTGAACTCGTTAAGGTTAAAACGGTGGTTTGTCATGTGAGCGCCGGCTTATGGATAGTGAGGATGACCCAAGGCTATTAAGCCGCCTTCATTGAAAATTGGTTATACCTGCCTGTTTGCAAGCTGCTACTCCAAATCCCGTGTACTCTTGATAAGTCAATCTTGTAAATAAGACCCTAAGCTTATCCAGGTTAAAACATCGATTGGGTCACGTGAGAGCCTGCTTATGGAAAGCGAGGATAAACCAGTGGCTATCATGCTAGTTTCATTGAAGTAAGATTAGAATTTTTGGGCTTGGCAGCCTATAAAAGCCTCGTTTTTTCTGAATTTCAGTTTTACTGAGTATTTTAGGTTTAAAACTTTTCTTTTACCATATGGTTTTCACAATTCAGGCCAGACAGCCCTGACTATGTCTCATATTTGAGCATATTTGGGTTTCATAACCCGCCCTGATAGCGGATCATAAGACGCCGGGATATTTTCCTTGAGCAATCAACATCATGATATTTCATGTTTCGGTTAATCAGTCTAAAGGTATGTTTTTTCCATGATGATATCAATATTCAGGGTTTGGTAAACCACCCTGATTTTTTACTTTAAGTCACCAGCATATTTCCGGCTTAAATAGCCTTTATTATAGTATTTCTATACAATATTTGAAAGATTATTATATCAGGATTTGTTACCCGCCTTGGCTTAAACCACCAGGGCATACACTGTTTACCTTGTATGCAGATAATATGTGGACATCGATCTGTCCCACATGGATGATGATACTATGAAAAGGAGCAGTGGTGAATCATCAAATGATTATACTAGCGGTTCAAAAGTCAAACGGCTAAACTATGCACGATGGCATAACATATCATGGTTTGTAAACCTAGGCTATTACAAGGCCATAGTGGACCTACAAAATGGGACTTGAGTGTTTTTCAGCACATTGTGCTCATGCTCTACTCTAAGATCCGCCTGGTATCAATGGCCTTCATTACGGCGGGTTGATGCCTCCAGGCTATCCTGCTCCGACTCTCCTTCTTTGCCGGTCTAGGAGTCAAGAGACGTCCAATCGATGTCGGTTAAGGCTTCGAATACAACTTCATCGTTCATAATTAGGGAAGGGTCGACATCAGGAGCAAAAGAATGCTTACGTATTGGAGGGGTGAGATCCACGATGTCATAAGCCGGCGCTTTCACCTTTGCGTTTTCCATGGTGTAAGCCGCCTGGTACCTGATAAGTCGGTTTCCTCGGCCAGTTTGCACGCCAAGGGATGCATCTCCTTTACACACTTAGCAAAGTCTGCCTGATCAAAAGGAGACCCATCTTCTTTAAGGCTTGGATAACCGGTGGCCATCTCTGCTGGGTCTAATTCTGCTTGCCATGCTTTGGCCCAGGCCAGTGCTGTAATGGCACCAACACGGGTGGCTGGTCGCTTTATTTCTTCCAGTTTTTTGGGCATTACAGACAGCTTGTCTAGCACCTCCCTGAGGAGGGTAGGTAGCTGTTTGCCATTGGAGATAGCCACTATAGTGTGTTGTGTGCCAGTATAGAACTGTTCCACCAGAGTATAAACCGCTTTCAACTTCAGCAGCTTGTCTTGGCCAAGATTGGAGCTCCTGGGGCCTATTGAGTAAACAGGCGGATGAGTTGCCAGGCGACTTAAATTTGAAAACTGGGAAAGGTTAAAAGATTTCGAATTACTTACCAAAGATAGCATATGTCATCCGTGAAATATGGCATTTTAAGCCAGTTAGCTCTGCAGTGGTCTCCTTCAGGGAAGATTCAGCAGCTTCCACCCTTTGTAACAAGGCGACCTTTTCTTCCTCCCAAGCGGTTCTCTCTGTGGAAAATCCGGCTTAGAGCTTCTCACGTTCAGCCAGGCTAAACTTAAATTTGGAGTTAGCTTTGCGTGTTTCAGCTTCTTGGTGTTCAAGCCTATTCTTCACATCCACCAGTTGGGACTCAGTCAAGTTTAAGGCATCCTGCACGTAAGAATCAAAAGGTTATAAACATGTTTGTCAGGATATGATTTACATACAAGTCCCGAGAACATTTCAAGCAAAGTACTTGGCACTTGGGGGCTAATGTATGAGGAAGTTCTTTTCAAATTGTATTACTGAAAACTCGGTTCATCTTTATCAGATAAGCCGGCATGTGAGGACTAGGAAGTGAATTTATCTCTGCAGGGTACTAAAGGTGATCCGGCTAACCTTCGTCAGATAAGCCAGCCCAGAAGGGCTATGACAGGGAAATTGCAATGACATATTTGTAAAAAGTCTTAGCCATACTCAACATGTTCTATCCTATGGATAAGACTTGGGGGCTGGAGGAATATATATGTGGAGGAGGCAGATGTTTATACCTCGTATTTCTGTCACATTCTCTTCACTAAGTCGGCTTCCAGGTCACGACTGGTATGCAGACGGCTTAGATAGACAGAATATAGCTCATTGACATCCACGTTTGAGTAGCTCCCAATGTCAAATTTGGTTTTGCCCTTCTCAAAAGCAAGCAGTTCCTCCTTAGCTGAATGTTTAGCCAAAGCTGTGGGATTCCCTGGTTCTACATAGATAGTGCCAGTGACCAAGACATCCTCAGTATCTTATTCGGCAAGCTTGATGGGGCTTGGCGGCTTAGCACTTGGTCAACACCCATTGGGTCCACGCGGGTGTCATGAGTTTCTCGTGGCGGGTCACTAGAAGTGTCTTCGAGATTCTAGTTTGAAGCTCCTGATGCGGGCATCTGTTTCTCTGGTTCATTGACCTTGGGATCTTCGACCGACTTGCTTATCTTCCAATTCTTACTTGGTTTGGCTATACCACTGAAAATAAGACATATGAGGATGTGAATATACCAGTTTAAAATTGTTAAAGCAAAGAAAACAAATGTTCTTACCCTGGGCAATCTTGAAGGGAGGCATCTGAGTCCCAGTAGAGTCGCCAGAGGATGAATGAGAAGTTCCATGATAATTTTAGTCGGAAGGATTAAGTGGTTGATGAATAAGATCCGCCTTTGGAAAGAATGGGATTGAACTCTGAGGCACCTCTTTTCGATATTTGCGAGGGACTAGCGTGTTGGGTAAGCCGACAGAAAGGTGTCCGCCTTCGCATTACCGAGTTGTGCACCGGGCTTCATGTTGTTGTTTCTTCAAAATAAAGTTTCGATCGGGGTACGGGTGAGGCACGCGGTGCTACGAGTGCCACACCGCCTGGTGCACTCGCACATTGACGCGCTGCCTCGGCCGGCGAGCTGGCTCCGGTGGAGGTGGGGGAGCTCAGGGGGAAAAGGGATGGCGGGGCCCTTGCCCTTGGCTTTGCTACTGCCAGCACCGAATAAGAGCCCCATCTGGCTTGACTAGGGTGGCTAGGGTTGCCACCAACGGGGGAGCGAGATGGGGACGAGAGCTTTCTCAAAGCGGATGAGGTCGCTGACGGTGTCCTAGACTAGGGGGTACTCACCACGTCGTCTCCTGATCAGTTAGATTGGACCGAGGACCCACATGGCCGTATACTCATGGGCCAATTCGGACAGCTGCTGCATACAAGGAAGATTCCAGAAGACTTGGTGATCAAGACAAGGACTCCTCCCCACCGGCGTATTCGGCTAGGACTCTTGTTATCCTAGGCCTCTGGTACATTATATAAGCCAGGGCCAGGCTAGTCGATAGATATACACGATCATAATCACAGGCTAGCTTCTAGAGTTATCCTCTACGATCTTGTGGTAGATCAACTCTTGCAATACTCATATCATCAAGATCAATCAAGCAGGACATAGGGTATTACCTCCATCGGGAGGGCCCGAACCTGGGTAAACATTGTGTCCCCCGCCTCCTGTTACCATTAGCCTTAGACACACAGTTCGGGACCCCCTACCCGAGATCCGCCGGTTTTGACACCGACACTGGTGCTTTCATTGAGAGTTCCGCTGTGTGATCGACAAAGGATCAATGGCTCGACTGCAGATCAACTGCGACGTCGGCTTCTTCGTCACCAGCTCAACTGGTCACCTTGGCTTGATGGAGGACTGCCCCCTGCTCCCGATCATCATGTTCGGATGAGGGCCTTCATCAAACATCAACTCCAATCTCTATCAAGATCATGAACAAATCATCCATGGAGCTTGGGGGCTCAACGTCAACATTGCCCTCGGGCGACCGTGCTGTTTTTCTGGACATCGAACTTGTATCCACCGCCACCTCCTCGAGCATCGCTTCGATGATTCCTTTGGTGTAATTGTGTGGAATTGAGTCTACGATGACCCTGTGAAATTTCGTCGCGTTCCGATGGAGCAATCTCCGATATACCAGAGCCCTGTCGAATCTGGATGAGAATCCGGACAAGTTTGGGGCGTGGTGTCCAGCATCTAGCTCGGACGTCCTTTGGAAAATCCAACCGTTGATCGGCTGCGGAATTCCTATATCTCCCACCTGTCAAAATTCCAGCTTGATCCGACCGTCCAAACTCCGAGAACCTTCCGATTAGTGCATCACTATTCGGATCTGTTTTCTGCGCGAGAATGAATCCGACCCGAGTTCTTCTTCTTTATGAATGGGATTTCAGACATCCTTTTTGAAGGAAGTTTTTGCATGGGGTATTGCGTTTTATTCTCATACACATCCCACTAATATTAAAAGTATTTTTCTAATATAATCTTCACCATCGCGCCAGTGTCAAACCAGCCCAACAACATCGCTCCACAGCGGCCGACCTACGCTAGACACGTCGTCTCCTTGTTGAGCCGAGCTCAACTTCTTCGGATCATCATCTTGGCTAGCCGAACAATAGTTCGGCATCGCGAAGGATAAATCATCACCAACATCGTCGCCCCACGGATTACACAGAGCGGGCACACCGGCACCGCCACACGGTCACTTCATCAAGCCAGCATTGACCACGTCACAAGTTACGACCTGCATCGGCATGGCCGACCTGTTGGTTCATCGAGCCGGTGTCCATCATGCTGAACTACTTCAACACCTCGGCTGACATGGCAGTAGCAACATCTCCTCACCGACCTGCTCCGTCTCCTCGCCTGGACTGGGGGATTCTTCATCCCTTCATCAACTTACTATGGACTTTGGAGACTTCGGCGTCACCGGCCGACCAGCTTCATCACATTAGCTGGACCATGGGCTTTGCCTCGGCGAGCCAACCTTTGCCAGCATCGCCATGCCTTCGCTTCATCACCCATCAGGCAATGGGTGTGTGGATCAAGTCCCAATTTCGGGAGTAACCTTTTTTCAGACTGCTACAACAGATAAACCAGGTGCTATTAATCCTAGAATTTTTTGCTTATTTGGGTTTATTTTCACAAGGAATTATTACTCTGCTTTGTTCCATCATCTATACACATGTCTATCAAATGGTGGCCGCATTAATGATGGTCGCATTGTGCTTCAGTCAGTTTCCATACATAGTTTGGCGAACGCCGTATCCGAAACTTGGACCGGCCTGTGAATTCGGGCTTTGTCACGCCTTCACTGTGTCACGCGAATGCCCTGCATTGACATCGGCTTTGGTGCCAGGCCACATCTCTTTAAATAAATTATTATTGCATAAAGCAATTATGCAAGGATTATATATATATTATTATTATTTCTAGGACCACACTATTTTATGTGTGCAGGTAATTGATTTTGACTGAGTTACACGGTCACTACCCCGGAGTGCCGAACTCCTTGCTCGGACACCTCGGGCTTGGGGGCTGGGACCTCAGCCATGCTGAGGACTGCGAACCTTGTCGGCTCTGTCACAAATCAATGGGCATCTTCGTCCCGCCACAAGCCTGAATTGCGTCATCAACATTGAGCACATTAACCAGCTAAGTCGCTTTTATTCTCAAAAACTTTCAGTTTTAAATTTTGTTCGGTTCGACCAAGCATTATACTTTTTTGGCAAAAAGTTGTTTGTGAAAAAGTTCCTTGTCATAACTTTGTTTGTGACACACAAATTCAAATACCCCATTTATTTGAGGGCTCCTTTTATGAAGCCTTTCCTCTTGCATATGATTATACTTATACGGCTTCGTTCCTTGTTCGTGTATTATGCCACAATATGCACCATATTGACTTAAGTGTTCCGCAAGCTGGGTTGCCTTGCTCCTATGCTTACCCCTACGTTCCCGATTATTTGGCTAAGGAGTAAAGGGAGCACCTCTGCAATTGTCACGACCGGGTCATCCGAGTTCGGACCTCAGACTGGGTGAAGCCGAAAGCTAGCGCTCTTATTGTTTTCAATCATGGTCGGCACACAACGGAACTCATGAGTACAAAAAATCTATTGCACAAGTCTCATAGCAAAAATGAGCAACTGAAGAAAGGTATCGGTGGAGGTACTATTTTCTTCTAAGATGCTTCTTACACTTGGTTAGTAATATAGCATAAGTTCCCTGAGCGCGTTGTGTCTGTTACAGCCTTATGGCCTGATTGCCTAGTTATCGGAAACGCCATCGATATTCTTGACAGGTGGAGTACATAACACATTTCTGCCCTTGACCGAAGAGGGAGAAGCCGATGGTCAGTTAAGATGCGTTTAAAGTTCGGGTGAACACATATATGATATAAGTACTTTGGTACATACAAATCATTGTACATAAAATTCTTTTACCCAAGTAACTTGGGGGCTCTTAAAATTTCTATGAGCTGTTTTATATTAAATGTGTTTTCTTCTTGGTCATTGCAAAGTCTTTTTCTACCGCTCCTTTTTCAACTCGAGTGTATGGTCAATAGTCGGATAGCATGTCTTCTCTCTAAAGGCCGCTCGAGTTTAGTTCGCTAAACTGGCCTTGGAGAAATACTCCACCTTTGGGATAAGGAGCTTGAAGCCGTAGGCTGACCCGCGTGAAGTCTTGAGATCGGATGTGTCATGTTAAAGCACGACAGAAGCACAATTTTTTTTCTAATTTTTGGATTGGTACCGAACACTTGATCTTGTTCGGACGTCAAGTTTTTATTGACGTTTTTGGTTTTCCAAGCTTATGGCACTTTTAAACTATTTGTGTGTTTTCAGCATAAGTCTTGAAGTGCAAACTCCGGACACCTTTAGAGATTCGGCACAAACGTTTTCGGATATTGCTATATATGCATCAATTTGACTTCAGATTTTGGCCAAGCTGGGTTGCT
Source organism: Triticum dicoccoides (assembly GCF_002162155.2). Lineage (NCBI taxonomy): Eukaryota > Viridiplantae > Streptophyta > Magnoliopsida > Poales > Poaceae > Triticum > Triticum dicoccoides. The sequence continues at coordinate 633,709,665 of NC_041385.1, forward strand.
TGTCTCCTATGCTTTCCCCTACGTTCCCGATTGTTCGACTAGGTGGTAAAGGGAACAGCTCTGTTGTCGGATTTCGGGTTCCGGCAGACCCTTGAGGTTCGAGCTCTGGGGTGCGCGTGGAGATCTCTCCCCTACCAACCAACGTCCCAAAGCCTCGCTAAGAATCTAGGCAAGCAAGATAATCAACACAAGGGACACGGAGTTTATACTGGTTCAGGCCACCATTGTGGTGTAATACCCTACTCCAGTGTGTGGTGTGTGGATTGCCTCAGGGGCTGATGATGAACAATACAAAGGAAGAACAGCCTCGCGAGGGGTGTTCTTGTGATGGTGTGGGTGGTTCTGGCTATGGTTCGATTGCTCTCCCCTGCCTTGAGAATGGCTAGTCCTATTTATAGAGGCCCTGATCCTCTTCCCAAATATTGAGCGGGAAGGGCGCCAACAACGGCCATTTTGAAGGGGAACATCTAATACACTTATCCTGACTAAAGTTGGTCTTTGACTGCCAAAGACTCTGACGATTACGCCGTCTTGGGCTCCATGGTGACCTCCATCCTGCGGCCCTGCTGGTCTTGGTCTTGTTGCATCGAGACGGTGGCCTTTGCATGACGCCTTGGCCTGTGCTTGCTCCCTTTGCACCAAAGAGGAAACAAGGACATTGCGCAGGCTGGCGCCCGCCTGGCCTCGGTCATCATGGCTTGCATCACGGGCACCTCGCGAGGTACCCTTGCCTTGATCTCTCCGCCTCCTCGCGAGCTTGCCTGGCGAGGCCGCTCCTGAGGAAGCTTCCTGTTGTCCGCCCCGCGAGGCTTGGCCCCTCGTGAGGGTCTTGAGCTTGAGTTGATGAAGATGGGCCATACTTGGCCACTGCTCGATCCACGCCACAGGCCGCAGGCAGGCAAGTCTGCGGACCCCCGTTCCCAGAACGCCAACAGTAGCCCCCGGGCCCAAGGCGCGGTCGGACTTGGCTTGGCAGAGAAGCGAAGGGGCAAGTGCGAAGCCCCGCAGGCCCCAATAGCCTATAGCCTTGGGCACCGCGTGGCGGTTGATTGGACGTGGGCGTCTCCGCTTCCCCACGATGCCTCGGCAACCGTTCGATATGACAAGTTCCTGCATGCAAAACGAGTCATGATTACCTGCGATCGTGGAGGCCGACGGTTGGCCTCCTCCGGCTATAAGTACGGAACGGCGTGGGCCCTTCCAGTCCATCTCTCCTTGCTCCGTCTCTTCTTCCTCGCTCCTCCCCCTTGGCTCGTCGCGTCCCATGGCACCCACGAAGAGGTTTTCGGCCGCGGAGAAGGGGAAGGCCCGCCGGGAGGGGCCTGACTCCCCCCAGCCAAGCTTGGCTGGGGTCGCCCCCGCAAGCATCCCGCGACTCCTGCAAGGATTGCCCGAGGCCTCGGCAGAGGCCCCTCGCTTGGTGGAGGCCACTTGATTGGCGGGGGGAGGCGCGTCGTGGCTGTGCGGCCTCCCCGCCCTCGATTCCATTCGGCGGAGGTGTTGCCAGAGTTCGTCGTTTGGTCGGAGGATCCGGTCGGTACTTGGCTTCAGCTCCCCCGCTTCTTCGCCGGCGAGCTACCACCTGGTGCCTCGGCCGGGCTCTGGCTCTAGGCGGACGGCTGCTGCAGCAGGGCCTCTTGGGTGGCGGTGGAGATTTCCGTTGCCGGAAACATGGCGCTGACTCGTGGCTGGCAGACATTTGCACGCCCGCGTGGCCTAGGCCAGCAATGCTCTCTCCACTTCAAGTTCGACGGCGACACCACCCTCTTCGTGAAGGTGTTCGGAGGGGATGGCCGGCGTGCCGGGTGCTGCCCTGAAGGCGACGACGACGTCCGAATGCTCAACCTTGGCGACGGCAGCGGCGAAGACGAGGGCGGGCTTGCGCCTGGTAGCGCCCGCAGCTCACCAAGCTTCAGTGACTCCCCTTCCAACAACATCTCCTCTAGCGGCGGCCGCAACCAGCCGTCGTGCTCGCCTCGAGGGAGGTAGCGGGTCGGCCTCCGCCGCGCCTCAGTGAAGCGTAAGGAGGGGTCCGACTGAGCTCTGGAGGCAGTACGAGCCCTCGCCATGAGTCGGTGCCGAGCAGGCCGTGTCTATTTTTTTCTTCCTTCCTTGCGCAAAGAGAGAGTAGTGTAGGGCCCCGCAGGGGCGTGCTGGACTATTGCCGTTAATTATTATGCTATCTTCGTTATTCATGTGTTGTGTCTTGGTGCCGTGGGCTCGCGTGTCGGGATTACTTAGCTTGGGGGATTTGCTGCAGTTTTCGCCTCTCGAGGTTGAGGCCTTGTCGCGCACTTCATGGCCTGCAAGAATTAGTCAGGATAGGTAACTTCCAGCCTCGGTCGTGAGGGAAGCCGACTTAGGCCCCGTGTTCACGTCGCGATGCCCGTGGGGCACAGGCCGGGAGGAATGCTCCCGCGGCGGACTTGGAGAGGAAAGCCTCTCAAGACTGGGTCAGGAAACACTCGCGAGGGCACCCGCATAGCACCCTCGCGAGTTGCGAGAGAGAAAACGAGTCAAATAGGCGACAAAGACGAAGAGCCATAGGCCGGGGAGGGCAACGACACCAAAAGCAACTTCCAATAAAACTACAAATAGGACGAACAAGCCAACTGCAGAAAACAAATGAAAAGCCGCGTCCAGCACCTAATCTAGTCTTCGACATCTTCTCACCCGCGTGGAGCTAAGTGCTGCCACTGGGCGTGGGCGGGAGCCCCCGAGGCCCACGGGCGGCACTCCGAAGATTCCGGGGCGTGTACAGCCCCAACTCATTATTACGTGAGAGTGTCACGGGCGGCGAGCTTCACAAGCATTGGCCTTCTTCACAGGCACCGGGCCTTTTCTTGAGGGGAGGTCGAGCTTCATAGGCATTGGCCTTTTCACAGGCACCGGGCCTTTTCCCAAAGCGACAAGCTTCACAGGCATTGGCCTTCTTCACAGGCTCCGGGCCTTTTCCATAGGCACTGGGCCTCGCTTCAAGGGTAGAACCTCCTGAGGTGTTGAATGTTCCACGCGTTCGGGATGGGCAACCCCTCCTGAGTCTCCAAGCGCGCGGAGCCGGGCCTAGAAACATGAACAACCTTGAACGGGCCCTCCCACATAGGAGAGAGCTTGTGCAGCCCTTCCCTAGAGAGGACCCGTCTGAGCATGAGGTCCCCTACCTCGAGAGTCCTGGGGCGGATGTTGCGGTAGTGGTACCGTCGGAGCGCCTATTGGTATCTTGCCGCCCGTAGCGCAGCCTCCCGACGGCGTTCCTCCCCCAGCACGAGATCCGTCCCCCGCATGGCATCCTGCTGTGCTTCATCGAACGCCAGGACCCGCGCGGAGCGACGCCTGACCTCGTGAGGGAGGACTGCCTCAGCTCCGTAGACGAGGAAGAATGGGGTTTTGCCAGTCGACTTGGTTGCGGTCGTGCGGATAGACCACAACACAGACTAGAGCTCGTCATACCAGCCCCTGCCGCAGGCCTCCAGCTTCTTCTTGAAGGTCCTGGTTTTGAGGCCCTTCAGGACCTCCGCGTTGGCTCGCTCAGCCTGGCCGTTACTCCGAGGATGTGCTACTGAAGCGTATCATATCTGCGTTCCAAGATTAGCATAGTATGTTTTGAAGAGATTGCTGGTGAATTGCGAACCGTTGTCGGTGATGATGCGGTTAGGAACTCCGAATCGGCTCATGAGGCCCTTGAGGAACTTGACTGCGGATCCTGCTGGGATGGTGCGGACAGCTTCCACCTCAGCCCACTTGGTGAACTTGTTGACGGCAACGTAGAGGTAGCGATAGCCCCCTGGCGCCCTAGGAAACGGGCCCAAGATGTCCAGCCCCCAAACTGCGAACGGCCACGAGAGGGGTATGGTCTGCAGGCCCTGGGCCGGTTGATGGGCCTGCTTGGCGTGGAATTGGCAGGCTTCACAAGCCTTCACCAGCTCGACGACGTCGTTGAGTGCTGTGGGCCAGTAGAACCTGTTGCGGAATGCCTTGCCAATGAGGGTTCATGATGATGAGTGGTGCCCACAGTCTCCGCCGTGTATGTTTGCCAGCAGCTGTTTCCCCTATTCCCTGGAAATGCAATGTAGGGACATGTTGTTCAGTCGCTTTCGGTAAAGCTCTCCATCTTGAATGCAGTATGCCGTGGCTTGCCGTGCCACGCGTTCTGCATCTTCCTCCTTTTCTGCCAGAGTCCCCTGCATTAAGTAGCTCTTGAGTTCCACGGTCCAACATCCCTCCTGAGGCTCCAGCGCTAGGAGCAAGCGTGCTCCTGAGGTCGGGCCACAGGTCGGAGCTCCTAAGGCAGGTGGCTGAGGGAGCTCCGCCCGAGGTTGTGCTGCGCCCGACGGTGGTGGCGCCGTTGAGGGTTTGAAGTGCCTTTCCTCGAAGACTCCAGGCTCCTGAGGCAGCCGCCTGGATGCCCTTTTTGCGATGTCATCAGCCTCCTGATTGGTGCCGCGGGGCACATGCTGCAACTCCAGACCCCAAAATTGCTTCTCAATTTTGCGGACCTCTGCCAGATAAGCCTCCATGTGCTCATCCTTCAGCTCATACACCTTGTTGGAGAAGTTAACGAGGTGTTGTGAATCGCCCTTGATGACGAGGTGCTTTACCCCCAAGGCCACTGCAGCTTTTAGGCCAGCTATCAGCCCCTCGTACTCTTCTATATTGTTGGAAACCTTCTCTCCATGTTGGAAACAGAGTTGCACGGTGTAGTAGAGCTTGTCCTGAGTGGGGGATATGAGCACTGCGCCAGCCCCCGCGCCATGTCGTGAGAAAGCTCCATCGAAGTACATAACCCAGCCATCCGGTGCCTCACTTCCTGGGGAAAGCGACCAGTCTTCGCCTGCTTCAAGTCCTGGCGCCTCTGTCCATTCTGCTACAAAATCTGCAAGTGCGGCTCCCTTAACAATCCTAGTCGTGCTGAATTCCAACTGAAATGCTTGCAGCTCGATATTCCATTCGGCAACCCTTCTCGCTGAGTTAGGGCTTCTAAGCACCCTTTCCAACGGATATGCCGAGATGACCTTGATGGGGTGACCTTGGAAGTAGTGTCGCAGCTTCCGAGAGGCCACCAACAGTGTGAGCAGGAGCTTATGAGGCATGGGGTACCGTACCCTCACGTCCCTCAGCACTGTGTTGACGAAATACACAGGATGCTCGACGAGAGCAGGCGCAGCGATAAGGCCCGCACCCTCCGGAGAGTCGAGTGCCTCCTGAGGCACAAGAGCCCCTAGCTCCTGACGGACTGGTGGAGCCCCCTCAGCTGTGAGGACGCCTCCTTGCTGAGGCTGACTCGTATCCGCTGAGGGTGTGACCCTTGAGGGGCCTTCCTGCCATGGGGTTGCCGCAACTGGTGCGGTCTTGGCCCGGCGCTCCTCCCGGACGGCCACCAGTGCTGCACTGGCGCGGTATGGTGTGGCGACGAGATAAAGCACCAGGGGCTCCTGTGAGTGTGGCGCTACCATCAAAGGAGGGCTGGTCAGGTACTTCTTGAGATCTTGAAATGCTTTGTCGGCCTCTTGAGTCCATTTGAACGGGCCCTTCCTCTTCATTAGCTTGAAGAAGGGTAAAGCGCGTTCCCCTAGCTTGGAGATGAAGCGCCCTAGCGCAGTTACTCGCCCGGCGAGCTTCTGCATTTCCCTGAGAGTTTGCGGCGGACTCATGTCTTCAATTTCCTTGACCTTCTCTGGGTTAGCCTCGATCCCTCTGTGGGACACGAGGAAGCCGAGAAGCTTACCGGAGGGAACACCGAACACGCACTTCTCTGGGTTGAGCCGCAGGTCCACTTCTCGAAGGCTCGCGAAGGTTTCTTCCAGGTCCTGTATCAGAGTCTTCGCCTCCCGAGACTTCACCACTATGTCGTCGACATAAGCCTCAGTATTCCTCCCGAGCTACCGGCCTAATGCGATGTGCATCAGCCACTGAAAGGTTGCGCCCGTGTTGCGTAATCCGAACGGCATGCAGGTGTAGCAGTACACCCCACATGGGGTCAGGAAAGCCATCTTCTCCACATCTTCGACCGCCATCTTGATCTGGTGATAGCCCAAGAAGGCATCCAGGAAACACAACAGGTCACACTCAGCAGTAGAGTCGATGATTTGATCGATGCGGGGGAGTGGGAACAGATCTTGCGGGCAAGCCTTATTGAGGTTGGTGAAATCGACGCACATGCGCTCCTTCCCCCCTTTCTTTGGCACAACAACAGGGTCTGCCAGCCATTCCGAATAGCGAACCTCGCGAATGACTCCCGCGGCCTCCAGTTTGCGAGTTTCCTGGACGATGAAGGCTTGTTTCTCGATGGACTGCCGCCTTGCCTTCTGCTTCACTGGGCGTATGTTGGGGCCTACGTTCAGGTGATGCTCGATCACCTGCTTGGGGACCCCTGCTAGCTGCTTGCGATCCCACGTGAACACCTCCTTGTTCGCGCGCAGGAACTTCACCAGGGCCTCCTATTGCTCGGGATCGAGATTGGCACCTATGGTGAAGGTGGCGCCGGAGGACCCATCTTCGTTGACTGGTACTTGCTTGGTCTCTGCTTTGTCTTAGGTGAACAACTGCTTATTTTTGGTGGGCGCAGCCCCCTTAGCCTTGGGGGGGTCGGCCCTGGCGGGCTACGCTACTGCGGCCGCCTTGAAAGCGAGCTTGAGCGCCTGCAGGGCATCTTTTGCATCTCCGGCTATGGTGAGGACACCGCTGCTCCCGAGCATTTTCATCAGGTTGTAAGCCGGGTAGATTGCTGCCATGAACTGGGCCAAAGCCGGGTAGCCGAGGATGGCATTGTACGGGAGGCCGATGGGGGCGACGTCGAAGTCGACCAGCTCCGTGCGGAAGTTGGCTTGGGTGCCGAATGTCACCGGGAGGCGGACCTGCCCCAGAGAGCCGGTGGGGCTGCCCCCGATGCCCGAGAAGGGCTGGCTGGGTCGGAGTCGCTCCAGCGGCACATGGAGGAGGCTGAAGGCCTCGATCAAGGGCACATTGAGTCCGGCCCCACCGTCGACGAGGGTCCTGGTGACGGCCACCTGGCAGATGGTAGGAGTACACAACATCGGGAGAGCGCCCGAGCAGGCAGCGTTGGCGGGGTGATCATCCAAGCTGAAGGTCAAGTCGGCCTTGGGTGACGCCCAACCCGGAGGAGCTGGGCGGCGAGTCAGGGCGGCGCCAACCTGGCGGACGAATGACTTGACATGGCGACTCGAGGGTGGGTCCTGCGAGCCACCCAGGAGAGCCGCGACGACCGGGAGCGCCGGCGCTGCGTGGTGGGCGGGGAAGAGGTTGTGCAGCTCCTCCCAGGAGTCCGCCGAAGATGCTAGCAAGTCGAGCAACCACATGCGCGGGACGCCGGTGAGTGCCATGGGCAGCCAGTTGGCCATGACACGGTCATCGCCCCCGGCCTTGAGGATGGCCTCCTCATATGCTAGCAGGAAAGCTAGCGGATCCACCGCGCCGTCGTAGCGCGGCGGCATCTCTGGCTTGAACTTGTTCGGCCACCGCACCTGTCGCAAGGCGGGGGTTAGAGCTCGGAGCCCCCAGGGCCCGGCGCCGGCCGGAGCGGGCGGCGCATTGCCTGCCATGAGGGCGAAGCGCAAGGTTGATGGAGAACGGGCCATTGATAGGGAGAGCTCCGGCGCACGCCTACCTCGCGCACCAAATGTTAGATTTCGGGTTCCGGCAGACCCTTGAGGTTCGAACTCTAGGGTGCGCGCGGAGATCTCTCCCCTACCAACCTATGTCCCAAAGCCTCGCTGAGAATCTAGGCAAGCAAGATAATCAACACAAGGGACACAGAGTTTATACTGGTTCAGGCCACCATTGTGGTGTAATACCCTACTCCAGTGCGTTGTGTGTGGATTGCCTGAGGGGATGATGATGAACAATACAAAGGAAGAGTAGCCTCGCGAGGGGTGTTCTTGTGCTGGTGTGGGTGGTTCTGGCTAAGGTTCGATTGCTCTCCCCTGCCTTGAGAATGGCTAGTCCTATTTATAGAGGCCCTGGTCCTCTTCCCAAATATTGAGCGGGAAGGGCACTAACAACGGTCATTTTGAAGGGGAACATCTAGTACACTTATCCTGACTAAAGTTGGTCTTCGACTTCCAAAGACTCTGACGATGACGCCGTCTTGGGCTCCACGGTGACCTCCATCCTACCGCCCTACTGGTCTTGGTCTTCTTGCACCGAAATGGTAGCCTTTGCCTGATGCCTTGGCCTGTGCTTGCTCCCTTTTCACCAAAGAGGAAACAAGGACATTGCGCAGGCCGGCGCCTGCCTGGCGCTCGCCTGGCCTTGGTCGTCATGGCTTGCGTCACGGGCACCTTGCGAGGTACCCTTGCCTTGATCTCTCCGCCTCCTCGCGAGCTTGCCTGGCGAGGCCGCTTCTGAGGAAGCTTCCTGTCGTCCGCCCCGCGAGGCTTGGCCCCTCGCGAGGGTCTTAAGCTTGAGTTGATGAAGATGGGCCATAATGGGCCACTGCTCGAGCCACACCGCAGGTCGCAGGCAGGCAAGTCTGGGGACCCCCATTCCCAGAACGCCGACATCTGTGATTGTTACTACCGGGTCATCTGAGTTAGTACCTCAGACTGGGTGAAGCCGAAAGCTAGCAATCTTAAAGGATCACATTGGTCGGCAACGACTGAAGTGAATTTTTTTGTTCATTAATACCATAGAATTCGGGAACTTTCCCCTACCTAAACCCTCAATATTTTCCTCCCACATTGATTGGAGGTGAGGTTTCATGATCATGATAAGCATCACGACCCAAAGAAAGGAACCGATAGCGGGACTATTTTCCTTGGAAGATGTTTCTTACATTAAGTAATATAACACATCTCTCCGTGTACCTTTGTTTATAAAACCGTATGGCCGGATTGCCTTGTTTTCCATAAATCTTTGCCCTTATAAACGGCTTTATAAAGTAGGAAAACACTCCTCGACTACTGGCTGAAGGGGTTGAAGCCGATGGTCGGTCAACAAAGTTTTCTACAATACGGATTCGAGCATTAATGATGTAGAGTACTTGGATACATAGAATCATTACACATAATCTGTGATTTTACTTTGGATATCGATCCTTAATTCAGCCACTCGTGCCCACATTAAGGCTCGGGGCTACTGGGCTTGGCGCTCATTATTTATAAATATTAAAGGGGCACATCGATCCCCTGATCTGGTGTTGCCACCCAACCAGTGTCTCTGGGGCTACTGTGTTGCCTGTTCAATGCAGAAAATTCAAAGTGCTTAGTGTTCGGCTTGACCGAACTACGGGCAAACGCGTCTTCGGACAACAATAGGTACCATCTAGACCTATCTGGCGTCAAGCTAATATATTGCGGCAACTTCTCAAAACCCATTCTCAAGGGCCCGTTCGCTGATCACTATTATTATCTCTAATATATTACACTGCGTTTCTATTCCTATGTATGCTGCCGAGCTAGGAATTGATCCTCGGGCCGATTTCGCGCATCGACCTGAGTCTCAAGGGCTACTAGGAACAGTGGTTTAATGTTCCAACTTATCGATGCGCCAGACACCATTGCCTAGTCATGGAATTCAAATGGCATGTGCAGTGCAAGCTCGACCTATGACTGCCAGTTCATTGGGCGCATTGAAAAGCCCAGCCTTGCTAGGATCTGGAAGCTAAAGGTTGAATGAAAGATCCAATTCTTCCTTTGGTTGCTTGCCTATTGCGGTTCGATTGCGAGCTAAAGGTTGAACCCATGAAGACAACTGCTCCCTTTGCAACATCAGACTGAATCAACAATCCATCTAATTGCCAAATTCCCCTTTGCTGCTGATATTTGGACACGTCTCTGCTCCAGTAGTCTCGCCCTAAGACTGCTCATGCTCAGACTCTATGCAGCCGACTCAGTGGAGTACTAGTGGTCCACCATCGTTACCACTTCAAAGGACAACGCGACGGTTGTGGAGTATTTTGCTTGGCATATCTAGAATGAAACAGAAGGATCTTCACCAATTCCCCTAGCAACACGAACATCGTTCAGGCCATGATTGATGCCGACCTCAGATTGCTCTTTGTTGCTTTTCCCGTGCCTTAGGCTCGAGCTTTTACAGCTAGTGCATTATGCAACTGGATCTTTTTTTAGGTTTTTCTTGCTCTTTTCTTCCTTTGGCACTTTATCCCTCACGTGTACCTTCCTAATCTTCAATGAAAAGGCAGAGAACTTGATAGTTTACCTCAAAAAAGAAATTGGCATTTCTCATCTGACTTAGAAATAGTCAGTACTAGACACGTAATTCTAGCACAACCATTTTTTTGGAAAAGGAGGCTTGCCCCCGGCCTTTGCATCTGAGCAATGCATGCAGTCATCTTATTAAAAGTCTCGAAAAAAGCACAATGTCTTATAATCATTACAGCTCGCAAGCGGAGCAAAAAAATACATAACTCAATACCACAGCCGGTATGTATAAAAGGACAAGATCCCTCCCGTCCTCTTATGAGACCGCCATCCAAACCGGTTGAATATAGCCCGTGCTACCATCTCGCACTGGTTGCACCCAGTAACCAAAGCCTCCCTGGAGTCTGTAGGAGTGAGTAAGGATCACGTACGGATCCATGTCGTAGCTCCGAAAATGACTTGCAAGAAATTTAAGATGTGTTGTCTGTTAAAAATCATGTCGTTCTTGCAGTTCCATATGGCCCAAATAAGCATGCATATTCCAATCCGAATACGAGACGTGGTATATGATGTACTCCAGCTAACCATGTCCCAAATAATGATTCAATGCTAACTGGAGGAATAATGTTAAAGGCTATATGGATCGTTCACCAAAGTAATTTCGCGAGAGGGAAATCTATGAATATGTGTTGTATTGTTTCATCGTGATCACAAAAACAACATCGTGCACTGCCTACCCATTGTCACTTTACAAATTATCTTTGGTGATGATCACTTGCTTGTGGACAAACCACATAAAGATTTTAATACGCAAGGGAACCTTAACTCTCCAGATATGTATCGATCTCGGGATTGGGCCAAAATTAATTAGATCCACATACATGGATTTAACCGTAAATACACCGTTCTAGCTAACTTACAGTGAAACGAATCTGGTTGGTCGGAAAGTTGAACCTCCATCAGCCTCCGTACAAAGTGCATCCAGGAGTTCCAGCGCTCCCCAACTAAATATCGCCTAAAATGGAAATTTAAGGGTATCGATTGTAATACTATTCCCATGCAATCCTCCTTACACTGTACAATAGTATAAAGGGTGGGATATTGTATGGCTAGAGATGTCTCCCCTAACCACGTATCCTCCCAAAATCTTGTTGTCGTTCCATTACAAACCAAGAATTTTCCCCTACGAAAGAACAAATCTTTCATTCCCATAAGCCCTTTCCAGAAAGGTGAATCATTAGGTCTCACGGTCACTTGGGCAAGAGTTTTAGATTGCAAGTATTTGTTGAGTAGGATCTGTGCCCACATACCCTCCATCTCTACTGATAACGTATACAACCATTTACTCATGAGGCATTTATTTTTAATTACCAGGTTCTCAATACCGAGGCCTCCCTGGTCATTAGGTTGGCAGATGATATCCCATCTCGCCAGGCGATATTTCCTTTCGGCGTCATCTGACTGCCAAAAAATTGAGACTGGAAAAAGTCTAATTTCTTCCGTACCCCTTTGGGTACTTCGAAGAAAGATAACCGAAACATCGGCATACTAGTTAATACTGAATTAAGAAGCACTAACCGACCTCCATACAACATTAGCTTGCCCTTCCAGCAGCTAAGCTTTTTCTCAATTTGGTCTTCTATGCATTTCCATTCTTTATTCGAAAGTTTGCGATGATGAATCGGTATGCCCAAGTAACTGAATGGCTTAGAACCTAATTCACATCCGAACAATTGTTTATATGTGTCTTGTTCCTCTTTAGCCCTACCAAAGCAGAACAATTCGCTCTTGTGAAATTAATTTTTAGTCCCGACAATTGTTCAAAGAGACATGACACTAGTTTCATATTCCGAGCCTTTGCAATGTCATGCTCCATGAAAAGAATAGTGTCATCGGCATATTGTATGGATACTCCCCCATCGACTAGATGTGGGACAAGTCCACCAACTAGGCCGTTCTCTTTGGCCCTACCGATCAGAACGGTCAACATATCAGCCACTATATTAAACAAGAGAGGAGACATCGAATCCCCCTGTCTCAAGCCCTTATGAGTCTGAAAATAATGTCCAATATCATCATTAACCTTTATTCTGACACTACCTCTTTGGACAAGAGAATCCGCTGGTTCCGCCATGTCTCATTAAAACCCTTCATACGCATTGTCTGCTGAAGGAAAGGCCACTTAACTTTATCGTATGCCTTCTTGAAATCCACTTTGAAGATAACCCCGCCTAGTTTCTTCAAATGGATTTCATGTAGAGTTTCATGGAGGACAACAACCCCTTCTAGGATATGCCTTCCCGGCATAAAAGCCATCTGACTCGATTGTACAATCGAATGAGCGATTTGTGTCAGTATATTAGTACCCACTTTCGTGAATATTTTGAAACTCACATTCAGAAGACAAATCGTCCTGAATTGCTTGATGTGGACCGCTTCTTCTTTCTTTGGCAAAAGCATAATCAAACCAAAGTTAAGATGAAACAGTTCCAGGTGACCACTAAAGAAATCATGAAACATAGGCATAAGATCATCCTTAATAATAGGGATAATTGATATTGTGCCCTTAGTTGCGTCCCACTCGACTGATTTGCCCCTAATTTTGAAAAACTCATGGTCCTGTCTAAGTGTGTTTGGTCCTCCTATGTTTTAGCCCTTCCGTCCCAATTCCTTCCGGTCAAAGCCAGTTGACTATTAGGGAGACAACTTTTTGGACCATTTTTCCCTTGCCGCTTGGAACTTCCCAGCCAACCACCACCACCGCGACCCGCATGGCCCATATTTGGCCCTCCTGGCCCGGTTGTGTCATCGCAGTCGAGCGGCCACATGCCCGCTCCCGCGAGCGCCAGCCTCCTGGAGCTCCTGTAAGCCCCAACCACCTCGCCGCTCCGGCAAGTCGACGGCGAACAGATGAGTTCGCCTCCATCGCCGGATTATCCGCCCCGCTTCGGCCACGTCCAGATCCCCGCAGTTCCTCATCGTTCCCGTCGCCGGAGCACCTGCACCTCGCCTATCTGCCTCACAGCCACGCCGGAGCGCTGCGTCGCGCGACGTCGCCAAGGTCGTCATCCAGCTAGGTGGCCGAGGTAGGTGCCCGGAGGCCCGAGCCTCCCGCGGCTGAATCCGCCGGAGCCACCAAGACAAGGTGGATCCAGGGATGGCGACGCAGATCTTGGGGCATGAAGGCAGGGGCTCGGCAGCGCGATGGAGGGGAGGCCGGACCGGCGCGGGGCATGGAGGCTTCGACTAGACTGGATCCGGCCAGGATGGAGGTCGGGTAGGGACAGGCGACCGGTGGCGAGGCTCAGGGTGCCATGGCCGGGATGGAGGTCGGGGAGGAGTTGGGGGAGGAAGAAGATAGGAAGGTGGGTGGGGGTGTGGGTCCCATGAGGAAGAGAGAGGGAAGGCTTTTTTCTATTGTATTTAATTGGGTCCCACATGTAAGTGTAACTTTTTTCTTTGATTTTTAACTAAACTTGTAAGGAAGGGAAAAAATGGTCCAAAAAATGGTCTCCCAAATAGTCAACTGCCTTTGACCGGACGGAATTGGGATTGAAGGGCAAAAACATAAGAGGACCAAACGCACTTGGGCAGGACCACGGGTTTTTTCAAAATTAAGGGCAAATCAGTCGAGTGGGACGCAACTAAGGGCACAATATCAATTATCCCTTAATAATATGCTAACATTTCCTGTAAAACGCTGCAGGGAAGCCGTCTGGTCCCGGTGCTTTATTTGGTTTCATTTGAGAAATTGCATCGAAAACCTCTTTCTCAGTGAACGGTGCAGACAAAATCTCATTTTCATCCGCTCGTAGCTGAGGGATATCTCCCAATACAAACTCATCTAGGGAGACCTTATTCTCAACCGGCGGCCTGAAAAGTTGTTTGTAATAGTTGGAGATATTTGACTTGAGGTTCTCATGACCCACCACGGTCCCCTCGTCCTGTTAAAGCTGGATGATTATCTTCTTCATATGTTTATCGTTCGCGATCATGTGAAAAAATTGTGTATTGTCATTCCCTTGGGCAACCTTGAGAACCTTAGCACCCAAGGCCCATTTTAGTTCTTCTTCTCTAAGAAGAGCACGTAGGCTTTGGTCAGTTTCGGACTTTGTGGCCTGTTCCACCTCAAGATGGCAATAGGGCCCCGAAACTCACGTCCCGCGGGTTTTTACTCTATTAGGGGACGGGGATGGGCGTCTTTTTAACCCCATGGGGCTACTTCTGAGTAAAATATAAAACCCGATACGTTTCGCGGGTTTAAAACCGTTTGAGCAATACCCGAACCCGAAACTCGCCATCCCCGTCAAAATACTATAGTAAGCCTAATTAGACATCTTGTTGAACCATGTATGGCTGAATAATGGTTTGTTGCTGAAATATACTTATGTAGTGGTTGTTATTGCTCTTTGTAGTTGTTGTTATTGCTCTTTTTGCTCAAGTTATGCCCCTGAAATATGCTCCTTGTAACTGTTGTTATTGCACTTTTTGCTAAAGTTATGCTGCTGAAATATGCTCCTTGTAGCTGATGAACCATGTATGTGCTGAAATTTTCGTAAGTTATGTTGCTGAAATATGTTGTTTTTGCTGTTGAATTGCTACTATGTTTGCTTAAATATGTCGATTTTCCCGTGGGTTTAAAAAACCCGATAGGTCTAGGGGACGGACAAAAAACAAGCCCCGCGCACGGTGACGGGGACGGGGACGGGTTTGTAATTTTCTCGTGGGGATGGGTTTGGGAAGGCAAAACCCAATTGGTTTCATCCCCGTTGCCATCTTGAGTGCCACCACATCGAGTAGGTTCAATTATGCTTTTAGGTCCAAAGCCTCAATCAGTTGGGTGAGTCTTTCTTTTTCTTGTTTGTAAATTTCACTTTCGTTTCTCGCCCAACCCCGTAAAAATTGTTGTAGATGCCTAATCTTGTTTTGCCATCTCTCTAAACTAGATCGTCCACTAACAGGCTTCGCCCATTCTAGCACAACCATACTAGACAACTGCACAATTCTAGCACAAGAACCACCGAATATCAATTTTCTTGCAGGAAAACGAGAGCTTTATTAAGTGGTCAATATAGTTATTACAATCGATTGCGAATAATAGATAACTCCAGCACGCAAGGAGCCCTATTCGTGCAACATATCACAAAATAAGACACCTTGAAGAGCACACGGTGCTGAGCTCAACAAAACGAATCATCCGCTTTTTTTCGGCCTGCTAAGTCTCCTCCTGACAGAGCCATACGTAATTTCATAACACAATGAACTTTGTCTTGGCTGATAGTTTCTCCCCGATGGAATCTAAGCCAAGGCGACGGGTAGCAGAGAGAGCAGCTACTTTGGCCTGATCAATGTGTGCAGCATGGCGCCTTACGGGGTCTACTGTCAAAACCTCCAGAGCAGGGGCATTTTCCACAATGTGTACCATAACTTCTACCTGACTCTTTGTACCTATGAAATTACGAGAGAAAAGTCCACATTTCAACCCCAAACTTACCACTAAGTTTAATTTACAACCCTGAACTTCAAAACCGGTCGGGATACACCCTCAACTTATCATGAAGTTCAGAACACAACCTTTGGTCTTGGTTTTCCGTTGGTCAAACGGTTTTGACCACAGTCAATGCTGACTGGGCATGCCGACTCAGCAGCCAATGCCAACTCAGCCTAGGGATCGTTTTTGGTGTCTCACTCGCCTGACCCCGACTCCTGCTCCTCCGATACAGCAGTAGCCGCCCCCGCTGCACCTGACTACGGCCACCGCTGCATCGGCGACCCCGTCAAGTACGTCTCTTCGATGTTCAAAAAAAAAAAGGACGTCTCCTCGGCAAGGTGCGCATCCGGCTCTCGACGCTCCAGACCGGACGCATCCACACGCACTGGTACGCGCCGCCCATGGCTATTTTATATAGGTCGATCGAGTTTCTCTGGAATGCACTTGGTTCGCTAGGCATGACGCCAATTTTCCACGCGCGCATGACTCAGCAGAGCAAGCGATCGAGCAAGACGTACGTGCAGATCTGCTTTCCTGGCATGATATGGATCCGATCATGAGCAAACGTGCGCAAGAGTCAAAGATTCAGATAGCATGCAAAGTGGCAGCATCTGTACCGTACATACGCTCATATCCCTCCATGCCGGCGACATCAAGAATTCAAGATGGGGGAGCTCCATCTCGCCATGCGTTTCTCGAGCACGTCGACACTGGGCCTGCTCCAGACTTACTCGCAGCCGCACCTGCCGCTGATGCACTACCAGTGTACCACTGCCCGCTCTCCGTGGTGCAGCAGGAGAGGCTGCTGCGGGAGGCACCAGATGGACCTGCCTCTGCGCCGGGAGTGCGAGATGCACGGGCACCGGTGGAGCATGCAGCGCAGCAAGGCTCTACGTCCAGCGTTGGTTGTGGCTGCTCCTCGAGTGGGTTTGCCCGTGCCATATGGGAGGACGTACTCGGGTGGCGGTGGTTTTGCCCATGGAGAGCGCCGACACGCACTGCAGCTCTCCTCCGTTGCATGTGCTAGAGCTGGCGCCGGTGTGCGGCTACAGTCACGGTGCATGCATGTCTGCCATGGTCAATGCACATGAGGTGCTCGACGTAATGTAATGCGCACATAGGTCAGCTCCAGCGAGCCCGCACCGCCACGAGCTCCTACTAGCACGCCCGTACTGTTGAGAGCTCTTGCTAGCTTGACAAGCAGCAGCAATACTAGCAAGCCCGAGCACGCCCATAATGCTGCGAGCTCTCGCTAGCTGGACGAGCAGCAGCAAAGAGAAGCTGCTGGAGGACGGTGCTATTCATGCGCGAGCAGCTGAGAGAAGATGCAGCGTGAGGCCGCTCGAGCTGTGGCTTGCGGGTACGGCACAGATGCAGCGGTGGCCGGGGGCACGGCAGCGACAGCTATTGCATTCACGGGAGGAGCAGGAGGCGCGAGACAGAAAGAAGTCAAAGAACGATTCACGTGTTTGTTTTTCAGTCCTCCCAACCCTAGATTAGTTGGCACTGCCCCGTCACCATTGACTGCGGTCAAAACCGCTTGACCAATGCAAACCGGAAACCAGGGTTGAGTTCTGAACCTCGTGGTTAGTTGGGGGTGTATTTCGACCGGTTTCAAATTTCAAGGTTGTAAAGCAAATCGAGTGGTTAGTTCGAGGTTGAAATGTGGACTTTTCTCAAATTACGAACTCTCATCTTCTTCAGGCACTTGTATTTGCACTCACCGTGTGGGAAGCTGCTAGCTAGAGGTTCTTCACAAAGATTTCCTTGACCAGCAAACTTGTAGTATAATGAAATGAACTCTGCATCTAATTCCTCCAGGAACGGAGCAGCCTCTAAGATCCATGCGATAGAGAGGATATTGTCGGCGTGTTGATCGGTGATAGTGAAAAGCATCTGTAGGTACCTGAGACGAGAAAACCTGGGATTGTTCGTCGGTTTCCATGTTAACTTTGGCACTATACAAGTGTGAAGAGACAGTCGTTGAACCATTGGGAACGCATTTGGCAACGAACCGAGGGCATGCTCCAGTGTTAGCATGTAACAGTGAATATGAACACTGTGAAGTTCTGAAGCTTCACCAAGGTTGACGTTAGTCAGAGACACGGTAGGCATCCGATGTTCTGAAGTTACACCGAATCCGATAGACTGTGCAGGCACCCGACTCGTCTCCAATATAAAAGTTGTGAGCTTGATAGCACTGATCTCTATCTCTGTTACCCTGCAGTGAGCCAAGCGTAAGTATTTCAGGCGGGACAGCGGTCTGTCCACTTTGAGCCCATCCTTGAGATAGACCATGCACAAATCCAGCCACTCCAAACTTGAGCAATTTGACAATACACGGTTCAAATCATTTGTAGACACCCATGCAGAGTACATACCAAGCCACCTTAGGTTTATTAGAAAACCTATAGACTGGGGCACTTTGAGCGATACATGGGACAGCTGGACATGCTGCAGGCTGGACATGCCACCTCCGGCGTCGAGTAGTTGCAAGGGAAACACGTGCTGTTCATAAGAAGCTGCTTGAAAACGCGTCACCGGCACATGAAGAACTAGGCCCTTGGCCTGCGACGAGACCGCGAAGCGAACCCAGTCGTCCAGATGGTGGCCGACCTGGGCAAGCGCATCGACGTCAAGCCTGAGCTCGAGCTGTTCGACCGGGTCGCCGAGGCGCTGATGCAGTATCGCGTTGACGACGTCGATGAATCGCTGGACATGCCGCCGTCTGCCGAGAAATGCACGGTACTGCTGCTCCTCCCTGCCCTTGCACGACTTGTTTGGGTTGTACTTGTATCCATCACCGGAGATGGCGAAGATGTCGAACGTCAGCCTGGGGGAGAGTTTCCAGGCGTGCCTCCATGCGCTCGACAGAACACTTGTCATGGCGGCTTGCTTCGTATCCAGCTTTGACAGGATCATGGGCAGCAGTTCCTCCGGAAGGTCCCCGAACGGGTCTCCAGATTTCCTCCTTGAACTGCCGCGGGCTGGCTTCCGACGGCCGCCGGCGCCGGAGGGACCGATGCGGGCCGCTCCTGGCGGGGTCTCTTCATTCCAGTGCCGCACCGTGACTCCATGGCGCGACGCCTTGCGGTGGCAGACCAAGCTAAGGTTGCAGCGGCAGCTGATCAGAACGGTGGCTACTCCTCCGCGTGCGTCGTCCGAGATCCGGCCGGGACGGCGGCTGAGATGGTTCCCCATCAAATCTTTCCGGCAACCGCTAACAGAGGATCCGAGGCCGAGGATGGTGGACACGATCCGAACGAAACAACGACCATGTTTATCCTTCCTCGATCGTCTCGGTGTCAGTTCACTCGGGAAGAAACGTATACCTTTTCCTGAGCGAAACGACCCATATAGTTTTTTTTTTTTTGAGAAACAGACTACCCATAGGTACCCCAGTGAACGACGTCTTGGGTTTGCGCCTGCAAATAACGTCTTTCCGCGGGACAGGCGCTGCTCGTTCGCATGAGCAGGCCCAATAAGGGCAGTCGACGCCCGCGCGTGCGTTCGCTCGCCTTTGATTTGGTTTTCTTTCGCTCTCCCTTTTTCCCTTTTCTGGCGCTACCGTACTTCAAAAAAACAGCTGCCGGTTTTCTAAATTAAAAATGTGTTTGTACAAATAAAATATGTTCGTGAATTTAAAAAAATCATGGATTTCAGAAACTGCTTGGGGACTTTGAAAAACTTCGTGCATTCAGAAAAAGTTCATAGATTTAAAAAATCATCAATTTGAAAAAAAGTTTATAAAATCTAAATGTTCATAAATTTGGGGAAAAATCATAAATTTGGAAAGTTCCGCAAAAAAGTTGGCGAGCGAGGGGTGCGGGCAGCCACTCTTCAACCGTGAAGCGTGTTTTGTTTTTCACGCCAGTTAAAAGTAGCAAAAAGAAAAAGGAAAGAGTGCATGGAATAGTATTTGCACTACTGAAACTACTACGAGCCACTCTACCCGTTGGCTGTTGGTGATGAATGGAAAACACGACATTATATTTAACCAAACATGGTGATTTGAAACTGTGAACCATTTTTTAAATCCCCAAACACTTTTAAAAATGAGAATACTATTTGATAAAAATGATTTTTTAAACCTGAACAAAATTTTAAAGTGCAAACTAATTTTGAAATTTTGTACCCATTTTTAAAAAAATTATAAAGTGTTCTCTCTTTAAAAACAAATTTGTTTATTTCAAATTTTGTTCCCATTTTTATGAAGAAATACTTATGATTAAAAAAATATTTTTTTAAAAATGTCCGCACTTTAAAATTTTGTTCAGGTTTTAAAAGTTGTTCATGTTTTCAGAAAATTGCTTGTTTTTTAAAAACTGTTTGCACTTTAAAAAATGTTCAGGGGCTTCAAAAATGGTTAGTGTTTTCGAAATTTTTGTGTTTTACAAAAAATATTCGTAATTCCAAATATTGTTCACATTTTTGCAAAAAATGTACATAATTCCAAAAACTTATTGCATTTTTGTAAAAAAAACTGTTTGCAGTTTAAAAAATGGTTTTTTGCTTTTAAGAATTTTTGGATTTCAAAATTGATGACTATTTTCAAGAAAATGTTTCAAAAAAATTCAAAAAAGTTTTCAGATCTTGATGTTGCCGTGTGTGGTTAAGTACGGTCTCACCCAGACCCGCCACGTTGACAATCCCTTTGAGAACACGCTCAAGGTTCAAAATCGACCGGGATCAAAGATTTTGGTGGGTCAATTTCAGGGATTAAAAGACCAGTGTTCGATTTAGATTTCATCTACAAGTTTAAGGTTTATTTAGACTTTTTCCTACCGCGCGACATGCGATCCTCGACCTCTTGCCGCATAGATGCACGTTTAAAAACACCCGGTTTTTTGGCGTCGTAATTTAGGGAATCTCCAACACCACCCTCTAAAACAAACTATATCCATCTGTGAACTGATCTAGACTCGTTTACGGGATACAAGAGCCGACCATCTAATCAGTGGCGGAGCTTCATAGAGAAAGTTGGGCAGGGCAGGCTAATGAGTATTTTTTAGGCAATTAAGGCATCTTCAAAACGGATCCTCAAACCTTCACTATTTGTCTGGACAACAACCTCTTATGCATACTAATGAATTCACTTACACAATCCCATGCAAGTAGGAGATAAATCCGACCCTCAAGTATATGGAGCTTAATGACTCCCTGGACAGACGGTTTTAACATTGGGACAGATGGTTTTAACATTGAATTTTATCTGGCCACTTGGGACCGGATATGGGATAATATTGCCACCCTAGTAAGGAACTTCTATCAAACTGATATTCTTCCTCCCCATACCAATGACACTCATATTACTTTAATTGTGAGGCAAAGGATCAGAAGTGTGCCATGTTGTACAAGTTCGCCGAGGTGGCCAGTCGAATGAACATGAAGTGTGATCCTCTCGAAGACAAAGAGTTGTCCCGCGAAGAAAGTCATTTCGCAGCCGACATTGTTGTCGATCTGTAGGCAAGCCATTGAGCCACTTCGGCTACACAGAGGGACCTATATGGACCACCAACGACGGAGTCGAATTCCGACATATCTCGGGTAGGGGGTCACGAGCTAGTAGCCTTGGCACGATGGTAAAAGGACAGAGAGGGGACTCAATATTTACCCAGATTTAGACCCTTTCGAAGAGGTTAAACCCTATGTTCTGCTTTGCTTGTATTGATTGTGGATGGGGTACAGAGTATAGGCTGACCTACCTCTAGATCATGTATGATTGAGCTAGCCTCTACGTTCTAAACCCTCGGTTTATACAGACACCGGGAATACCTAGACTTATACATAGATCGGTTACATATGAAAATAAATATGTTAAATATTGCATTCGTGCCTTGGAGTGTGTGCCAAGTGTTTGGAGAATTCTATCTTGATTACTTCACGAGGCCCGATGAGTGTGGCCCACTGGTTGGCTGTTTGGGGGGTCCTTGGCCCAGCCCATATTGGCTCACCGACGTGGTTAGCACCCCCTATCCAAGACACCATCACCCCCTCCCAACTAATGTTTTCCAAGGAACATTTCCTAAAGATACTTCAAATATTTAACAAAGTATTTGGCAAGTTACACTCCAAACATCACTTTGACTAAATTATTTTTAGAACCTAAAAATAGAAGTGAAAATTATTTGCGTTGACATTCCATGGGCGGTGGGTCTTGCTTGCTGACTGAGGCCGGCGAGGGGCCTTTTGTGGATGCAAAACATAGAGTTGACGAGGCGGTGGGTCTCGTGGATAGGATGTCAAGTTAGAATATTGAAACTTTGGGAGCCCCTACAGCACAACATTTTGGCATGAACCTACACTTTTTCGATTAAAAAAGGTAATCGTGCACACAAAAAGTTTGAGCTAATTAATTAGCCAAAGACCCAACAAAGAGAGCGACCTATGTTGGCCGGCACAGTCGATGATTCACCTACTCACTACAAAAAAAGACACATCCGTGACATTTTGGGCCGAATGAAATTTGTTTCTGTCATACATATGACACTTCTATGACGATAATTGTGACAAAACCCGGTATCATCATAGATGTGGTGGGCTCCTACTTCTATGACAAAAAATCATGACAGAAAATGGGCTTTTCGTCCTGGGCGGGCCGGAGACGCAGCTGCATGACATTCTTTGGGCCGTCCATGACGGAAAAAACCGTGGTAGAAGCGAGGGGGAGGAAAATTTCAGGGAGTTGCCGGTTACGGTGGGAGGTCGGGGGCCGAGCGATGCGCGTTTCTCTCGTACGTACGCGCGTGTGTGCGAGGCGTTGGCTCTAACTGAAGCCGAGCGAGGCGTTGGGCTCTAACTGAACCCGAGTGATTGCACTGCAGGCTACGCGTTAATGAACCCGAGGGATCGATCGATGGCTGTTAACTGAACCCGATGGAGCGATTCCTTTGCTACTGCTGCTAACTGAAGTTGATCGACTGGATGAACAGTGAGCGTTGCGGGGGGGGAGGGTGTGGATGAACAGTGAGCAGTGGCGTTGCCTCTGGATGAACAGGAACCCATGGTGTGGAGGGCTGGATGAACAGTAGATGATGGAGGGGTGCCCGTGGAGGGGTGGTTGAACAGGACCCCGTGTTGTGGAGGGCTGGATGAACAGTAGACGGTGGAGGGGTGCCCGTGGAGGGGTGGTTGAACAGTAGCCGGTGGAGTAGCGTGCGGTGCAGGCTGGATGAACAGGAGCCCGTGGAGGCTGGAGGAGGTCAACGGTAGCCCGTGGAGGCTGGAGGAGGTCGACGGTGGAGATGAACAATATCCCGTGGAGTCCCGTTTTGCGGTACTCCACACCCCT
>NC_041385.1:633732731-633733306 GCF_002162155.2 Triticum dicoccoides
GTAGCGCTCCAACACAAGTCCGTTTCGTCCGTTTTGCGGTACGCCACACCCCTCCCGATCAACAGGACCCCCATTTCGACCGTAGGAGGTCCGTTTCGTCCGTTTTGCGGTGCCACACCCCTCTCGATCAACAGGACCCCCGTTTCGACCGTAGGAGGTCCGTTTCCTCTGTTTTGCGGTATGCGCGACTAGGCGTTCGAGACCCCGCCCGTATGTACACATACGTGACCGTATTTTCTTTTTTGCACCCTGGCCGCTGTACGTACGTGTACATGCTACGTGCACGCCTCTACTATGACACGTGCGCGCCTCTACATCGACCAGTATGTACGTACACGTTCGCGACCAGGATGACAACGCTACGTACGCTTTGACCAGGTGGGTCCCAACTATCAGGCACTTCCTTGCGTGCGAAGATGTAGCTGGTGGGTCCCAGCAGTCAGGGGGGCGAATCGTTTTTTTTTGCCCGGACGCACTTCCTTGCGTGCGAAGGTGTAGCTGCTGGGTCCCAGCAGTCAGGGGGGTGAATCGTTTTTTTTGCCCGGACGCACTTCCTTGTGTGCGAAGGTGTAGCT
>NC_041385.1:633733671-633749552 GCF_002162155.2 Triticum dicoccoides
TTCCTTGCGTGCGAAGATGTAGCTGGTGGGTCCCAGCACTCAGGGGGGGGCGAATCGTTTTTTTTCGGACGCACTTCCTTGCGAGCGAAGATGTAGCTCGTGGGTCCCAGCAGTCAGGGGGCGAATCATTTTTTTCGTGAAATACGGTGGCCCGTCCGGTGGGTCCCCGCTGTCAAGTGGAGGAATAATTATTTTGCGTGTAATAAGGAGGCACTTCCTTGCGGCTGTCGTGGACCCAGCTGTCAGCCTCTCTACGTACAGTCCACGTCCGATGGAAGTCGTTCCTTGACCACGTTGACCACGCCGCGCCGAGAGCACCACGGTGATGGACGACGGCGAGGCCTAGGAAGGGGACAACGCGGAGCCGGGGAAGACGCGGCAGTGGATGCACACGCGGAGAGGAGTACGAGGGTTCACTGGTTCGGCTGCGCTGCCGTCGCCACAGAATAACAGGGGGTGTGGGTCAGTGGGTGAGTGGAGGGATGGCCTGGCCAGCGGTGGGAGTAGTAGGGGGCGGTGAGGCCTCCGCGGCAGCACAGCCGGCCACGGGAGGCAGGAGCAGGCGGCACGACCGGTGCTGCTGTGGGCGGCTGGAGCAAGAAGACTAGAGGTTGAAGAAGCACGACGGCCGTTGGATGGACATTGTACGGTCACTGCAGCTAGAATCGTTTATATTGACTAAGTTGACAAAGCCCTTGGTACGTCAACTTAGTAGGTCCACAGGTCAGCTTTCAAAACGGTGCGCCCCAGATGTTAGGGGGATGAATCATTTCTTGGGCGGGTGAAGCTAGAATATCCGAGATTGAAGAAGAAGCACGGGATCCGTTGGATGGACATCCAACGACCACTGCTGCTAGAACCGTGTGTTTACTATAAGTTGATAAAGCCTTGCATACCCGTCAACTCTGTCTTTTTAGGGGACGCGCCAACTTAGTAAGGCCAGAAGTGTGTGGCAGAGAACTTATAGCCCATTTGAGATTTGTAAGAATGTGTAGCCCTTTTTTGAATTCTAATGGAATTTACTATAGCCCATTTACAGTTTGTTAAAAGTACAACCCATTTCAATCAACCGTTCAAAGCAAAATTCAATAAAATTTCCCACATTTTGATGGGATCCGAATATTTTTATCTCGAAATTTTAGTCAGATTAAATACAATTTCAATATAAATTTATATTGCGTAAAAATCCAACGAAACATTCCGCTCGCAAAAATTAATGAAATTAAAATTTTCAATATTCCAAAAATAATATTTTATAAAGTAATCACTGTTTGGTGCATTTTTTTATAGTTACTACCCAGTTTTTATAATTACATCCCATTTATTATTTCTTAAAGCCCATTTTCTTGTTAAGCCTAATGCATCCCTCCTAGGAAATATTTGCAGCCCAGCGGGATGGAGAATAACAACTAAACCTTGCCTGGGTATTCCTAAAGAAAAGTATAGCTGGGCTAGCCATTTTCAGCTTGAAAAAAATTAATATCTGGGCTGGATATCTGGCCTGGGCTAGACGGGCCACAGCCCGCCCAGTTAATACCTGCAGCGATGTTTTCGTTGTTGTTCAGAGGAGAAAAATTAATATCCGGGGTAAACATCGAAAAACTCTGCAATGCTCACACCTCAAAAACACAAATACTGCTCGAGCTGCTTGGTCCCAGCTGTCGGCCACTTCTTGTGCAATTCTCTCATTTATTGACTACTCCCTCCTTTCCGGTTTATAATGCTCAATTCAAAAATCTCACCAATCAAGGTAGATGGCGAGTGGTGGAATACTTTTTCTAGTTTTGCAAAAGCACCTAATTAATGCTCTTGTTATCCTCAAAAAATTATGTTTATCAATGCATTAATTGCAATGCATGCATGCATAAAGTACATGCATTGGTCGATTTTCTCTTGATACTTGCCTGCAATGATTTAATGCACCTTGGAATCTGAACATGTGATGGAAAACAACCAAATTGAGCCTTATAAAATGGAAAAACTAAAATTTTGAGATAAGCCCTATAAAACGGAAAGGAGGGAGTACATAGGTAGACAATGGTTTGGGACCGTGATGTCAGGAAACCAGGAGGAAGCAAAATAAATTATAGTTATATATATATATATATATAAAATAAGGAGGCACTTGCGTACGTGAGGCTATGGACCTGGTGGGTCCCCATTGTCATCCTATCCAAGTAAAGTGATCTCCTCGCCCGCGCGCGCTTTCCGGCCGAAACAGTCAGCGCCAGCCGCCCCACTTCCCGGTGCAGGCGATTGCTCCGCCTTCAAACGACACAAGTGCCGTCCGTCCGTCCATCTGCCGCACACATTAATGATACGTGGTTGCCGAGGCGGCTACTCCGGTGTCACACGTCCATCCCTCCGCCCGCCCACCATTTCTATATAAACTGCTGCGCCGGCCATAGCCGCAGTCATCCGCATCCGTTGCCTTTCTCCTGTCCACACCACTACTGCCCACCATGGCTTCCTCGCGCTCCAGCTCTCTTCGGGACGGGCGGACAACGGACCACAAGGAGATAGCAGCCATTGCTGCGGACCGGCTGGCCGGCAGGCAGCCGGAGGACGACGACGTCCCAATGGAGAACATGGTAGTCGACGATCCAGCGCCAACCCCCTCCTCCGCGCCGTCCTCGCCGGTGCATTGCACCATGACCATCGGCGAGGCCCGTGCCCAATATATGGATAGGGTGAGGCAGATGCGTGAGGCGCAGTTCCCGGAGGTGCAGGCCGACGCCGCCTACAACCACCATCTCCTCCAGGAGCACCTGCAGGCAGAGGAGCAGATCACTGCGGAGCGGGCGGAGCAGGAGGCGCTGCTCGACTCGTACCGCTCCGCCCACAAGGGTCGCCTTGAGCGCTGGCGGTACCGCATGCGGGTGGCGGAGGCTACGGCCGCCTACAAAGAGGCTAGCAAAGAGGGCGATGAAGCGGGCGAGGCATTGTTTGGCGAGACCGAGGACGAGGCAGAGGACAATGCCGGCTCCGACGAGTCCCCACTCCACTGGCGTTGACGACGCCCTGCGGCACCAACAACGAGGCAGAGGACACCGCCGGCTCCGCCGAGGCCCCGCGGTGCTAACAACGAGGCAGAGGACACCGCCGGCTTCGCCGAGGCCCCGCCCCGCCAACAATGAGGCAGAGGACATCGCCGGCTCAGCCGAGGCCCCACCGTGCCGGCAACGTGGGGGAGGATTTCCACTACTCCGCTGAGGCGCCGCCCGCCGGCAACAAGACAGAGGCATAGCCGGCTCCGCCGAGGCCCCGCTCTGCTGCCAACGAGGCCGTGCCACATAGAAAACGAGGAAGAGTAGAACACGGTAGGCCGCCGCCGCTCGGGTCCAAGTAAGGCCACCGCTGCTACCCTCCGGTTGTAGCCAAGCTAGGCGGGTTGACCATTGATGGCCGGTTAGCTTCTTGGTGGCGACGTGGAGTCGGAGAGCTGCGCTGGAGAAGAACGCTGCTTCTACTTAACTGCTGGTGCAGTTGGCTGACCGACACGTGGGCCCAACAGGCCACATGTCAGTTACGCAACTGCACCTGCAGTTAAGTCACTGAAGCTTCTGTTCGGCTCAGCGGGACACAGGTGGGTAGCTTCGGTTAATTAATTATACCTCTAGCGCACCCCTTCTTAGTTTTTTTTCGAAAAGGAGGATGACCCCCGGCCTCTGCATCTGGGAGATGCATGCGGCCACAAACACCCCTTTTTAGTTGAAGAATGTATGAAATGTAATGAAATCCGGCATGTTTATATGAAATCCGACCGTGTATGAATGAATTTATTTCGATTAGTTCGAATTCCTGTATCACTGGCATTGGATGAACATGCAAAACAATACGTACTAGCATTATTCCCAGGGTGGTCACCACGTTTGCAGCAGTTTCACATGTACTCCCTCCGGTCCTTTCTAGTCTGCATACAGGTTTTGTCTGCAGTCAAAGTATCTATACTTTGACCAATCTTATACAAAAAAGTATGCACTTTCACAATGTGCAAAGTAAAAAGGAACATAAGGAGTACAAAGAGTTTGAGCAGCTTTTTAGCGTTTCTGTACATTGCAATCAAACACACAGGCCTGGCAATTCATAGAGAACATTCAAAACAATCGATGATTATGCATCTCAGCGACTCACATGTCAGAGGCAATATTTACTTCACAACTAAAGAATAAAGAAAAAATTGATCGCCGCTGCTGACAGCAAAGGGCGTCCCATTCGAAAATATCAAACGCATATCTTGCTAAAATCAATGAGCAAAATTTGACAAGGTTGTCCCATCCAAAATATCAAATGCCTACGATTGTGGAATGGGCAGGGTTTGCCATCAGTTCGGACATTGACATGGCAACTCGTGCTAAATAAACCAGTTGTTCTTTTTGTGCAGTTCCACCAAAATCAACCAAATTCGCGCGTAGCTTGTATGATTTCGCCCTTATATGTTGCAACGCCTTGAACTTATGGGCACCTCCTTTCTTGTGGTGGAAATGAATGATTCGATGTATTCATGAACATTTTGTGCAGTTCCCGTTGAAATCAAGCTGAGCACCCCTGTTTGCACAAATACAAAAAAGTGATTAGTATAAAGCAAACTGTACTATGAATTAACAGTTTCAACAGGCACATACATGGTCCATGTAGAGCACACTTTTAGAAAAATGGAACTCACCAGAAAGAATCCTAGAACAACATTGTACTCGCGCATCACAGCAAAAAATGGAGATTTGTCAGTCCTTTTGAGCTGAAGTTAGTTTGGTCTTGTGGGGAGTAATGTAACCATCCTTCAACTGCTCCTTCTGATGAGAAGATAGACAATGCTTCTTCATCCTGGCATAATCGGAACTAGTCACTTCACGTACTCCATATTCTTCTTCAAAGGAAGATGATCCTGTTGTGCAAAGACAAGAGGACTACTAAAAGCTAGCATCCATGTTTGCTCGAAAAAGGAAAGGAAATATTTAAAACAGCACAGATGAAGCACTTCCCAAGGACAATACCACTTTTTCATGACAGTATCTAAACAGTAGCACAACACCAATAGAGATGACAAAGCTCAATCATATGGATGAAATCAGTGGGCGAGTACCAACCTTTGTCAGGAGGCTGATTGTGTAGAGCATACAGATGAAGCACTTCTCGAGAACCATCTGTTGCTATCTACGGGGGTGGCCATGCTTACTATATACTCCTCGATTAGTTTAATGTTTCCAACATCTTCTTGTGCAATTCCACTAAAATATATGGTATCTTCAAAGAAGATCCCTGTTTGCACAAGTAGAGATAATTACGTATGGCATCAAATCAGTGGAAAAACAATTGCTCATTCCAGCCATAGCAATAAATTAAGATGCAAACTATATCATTACTTGTGTCATCACAGTTCCAGTGCTTCATTACAGCACCGGGGGTTGATTTTTGTTTTTCTTCCGCTTGTTCTTCCCCGTCATCACTTGGTTCAATAACGGACAAGCTTCGCCTTCAATGTAAGATTTGGCATGTCAATTAGGGAGCATAAGTATAGTACTAAACTTAATTTTCTGATGAAAGTGGCAAAATACAGGCCAGCAGTTGTGAAATATCCTTATCTTACCTCAGTGGGATATTACGGTGCACATACAGATTGGAAGTCTTGTCTCCATTTGTGCAGTTCACTAAAATCAAGCAACATTATCGTACGATTAACACAACATATGAAAGCACACTGCAGAATCATGTGAAAGAAGGCTAGTACTGACCTCTCATGATGCGGAATTCAAACAACTCACAAGAAGAAAATCTGAACCAAATTCGCCTTAACGGATAGGAAGTAAGATCTCCTCTTGTGCAGTTCCACTAAGATCAAGCAATCAAGCAACGTTGTCGGTGTGACATTTTGGTTGAACTGCACAAAACGCTCTTAAAACAAAAGTGTTTTGTGCAGTGCAACAAAAGGTCACAATGGCAACGAGGTGAAGTAGATAACCCTGTTTACACAGAGGTGCAAAGGAAACAATTAGTGGTCAATAACGGTGGATGACACAAAAGCCAACAAAAAGAAGCATCTACCTTATCGAAATGGGAAAGAAAGCAAGACAGTAGCATTTCTCAAATGGTGGCATTGATTAATATTAACATAGAGATTACATTAACAATAAAATTCGTTAAACATGTAATTTGCTTAACTGTGGCATTGCATCGATTTTCCAGCGGCATTATTAGAGGGTGTTTGTTTACAGGGACATTTTGGTGTAGGGACTAAAAAAACTCCGTTTCAGTCACATCTAAACCGAACAAGAGGGACTTTTCGGGACTAAAAGTGGGCATTTGGGACTAAAGAAAGAAGACCCCGAGGGAGTCTTTTTGGGACTTTTTCCAATAGTTGCCCCTGCCACGCATTGCACCTTGTTTCTATTAGTTCATTACTAGGGGTAACATGGTCTTTTATCATGTCATTTAATAACCTCTAGTCCAGGTTTAGTCCCTAGAACCAAGCAGGTAGGGACTAGGGAGTTTTTAACCAAACAGGGCCATAGATTAACAACAGCTAATGAGTTGCACAGGACAGTGGACGCACCAGCACCATGTGCATCTACCGATGTACTGTGGTCATGCACAGTCTGTTGCAACAAAGAACAAACAACGAAGGAGCATATTTGTGTTGGTCCCAGTTTTTCTATCTTTAGACACCTTTCCCTATGTGAGCGCATCAAATCTAGTCCTCCTCAAACTCTATAGCCTTGTCCCTTCCTTTCCTTTTTGAACTAGTACTTTCGCCCCTTCCTTTCCTCTTTGAACCACGTCCTAGATTTATGCGATACAACTTTCCCCACTACTTTCCCCCATTCCTTTCCTCTTTGAACCACGTCCTAGATTCATGCTATACAACTTTCCCCCTTCATTTCCTCTTTGAACCACGTCCTAGATTCATGCTATATACAAATTTTCCCACTACTTTCCCCCACTCCTTTCCTCTTTGAACCGCGTCCTAGATTCATGGTATACATGCAGCTAGAGCAATGCATGTGGAGTAAGTAAAATATACCTTAATGTTCTTGGGGCGTGGTTCGGTGGGCGACGAGACAGCGGCGAAGAAGAAGGGTCGGAGGCCCTCCCGCGCCGCCGCTGGGTGGAAAGTGAACAACAGCGCCGGTAGTGGATTCCCTCCCTCGCCGACGGCGACATCGTTAAGCCTCCTTCCCTTCCCGGCGGACGGATCCTGCCGGCTCTTTGAGCAGCACTGAGGGGAGAGAGAGGCCAACGAAGTCTTGTTTAGATCTGGAGAGGAAGACAGAGTGTGAAGAGAGCAACTACAAGCGCTGAGGATCCAGCAGGAGAGGGCGAGAGAGTGTGAAGAGAGAAACTACAAGCGCTGAGGCTCCAGCGTGTATATATATATATACTGGAGAGAGTGTGTGAAGCGTGCAAACCCTAGAAAACATTTTGACCAGTCAAAGAATCCTCCTGGCAAAAAATATGCTCAAGTGTAGTTATCGAACCCGAGACCTCAAGTTTGATGAGCGAACAGGCTAACCACCTACACAACCATCCCGTTAAGTTCAACAAGAGGAAAATAACCTTTTATACATTCCTGCATTCGTGTGACAGGCATGCCGTGTTTGTGTGTGTGTGTGTGGGGAGTCATTAGGATTTCAATCATAATCTTGTCATGTGGCTTTGGTGGTAAGACTATCCACAGTGGTGCAGAAATAATGCAGCCTTAGTCACCTTACCTCTCTCCATGTAGTACGTTGGGTCCCACCAGTCAGAGGGTGAAACAAACAAATTAATAAGAAAAATTAAAAGCGCTAGTGGTGTATCTTACTACCTCACACATCTTGC
Source organism: Triticum dicoccoides (assembly GCF_002162155.2). NCBI lineage: Eukaryota > Viridiplantae > Streptophyta > Magnoliopsida > Poales > Poaceae > Triticum > Triticum dicoccoides. Next base: position 633,741,487 of record NC_041385.1, read on the forward strand.
TACTGCTCAAGAACACTGTCCAATTGATCCCTCTGTTCGCTCACGTACTATTTTAAGTGAATCCTTATTATAACATGCACACAAATTTTGGGCACTTGTATTCGACTTAAGTCAGTGTGCCACCGTATCTCGTATACTTACTACTCCCTCCGTCTAGGTGTAATAAGTCACGTTAGAAGGTGCAACGAGACCAACGCGCGTGGGTGTGCGTGTGTGTGTTTAACAACATGTGTGTGTGTTAGAGAGTGCAACACATCGACCTACTCCTACAGAGATATGGTGTGTAGTGTACGATTTTAGCCGCGAGAGTCGGTGCATCCTCTCGTTTCCGGGCGTGTCCGGTAGGGACATGCCGACAGCTGCCACGCCCGCTCCTGACCAGCCTGGCCCACCCAAAGCCCCTCCACCGCCCGCGAGCGCTTCCTGCCCGAAACGGTCAGTGCCACTCCAAAGGATCGGTGCCGCATTCATGCCCGGGCAGAGCGGACGCGACCTCTCACGGGCGCAAGAGTGATGGTTGCTTCGTCCGTCCAACTTACTGCTGGGTCTATGTGATTTGACGGCTCATTGGTCTTTATTACTGAGGTGGTAGGACTGCTGGATGTCCCACGCTTTCGGCGAAAGGAGGTAGTAGATTACAATTTTCTCCATTCTTACAGCGGAGGAGTGCAAGAGCAGTGAAAACACGCAGGCTCAGTGATTACATGGCCCACCTCATACTATCACCGTGCGACACCTAACTCTTTACATAGTACTCCCTCCGTTCCTAAATATTACTAGATGAGTCCCCGCTCGTTGCCGCGGAACAACGACATATCTCTCTGCGCAAAATTATCGATTTCATAGAACTAAAAAAAATCTATAACCGCATGACAAATGTGGTAGCCAAACTAAATAAACTCCCATCATCATTTAGATCATCCCACATAAGGAAAAAAGATCAGCCAACTCCTACTGCATAATGGGATTATATTTTTCTTTTTGACATGTTAATGGGACTTAAAAGCTCACTTACATGCATGCTACCGGTGCATGCTTGCATGCAGACATGTTGATGTGATTTAAAACCCACTCACATGCATGTGCCACTGTATTTCTGCATGCTTGCATGTGGCTTAGTGCTGAGCCTCTCAACGTCTAGATCAGACGGCTATTATGACTGATTTACTTCATCTAACGGCTACGTCAAATTTGATGATGTGGCTTAAGGAGAGGATAGAGAATTCCTAGTAGTGGGGGCTAGCTATTACTAGTAGATAAGTCTTTGTAGAGATTCCATTAGGTGAACTACATACAGAACAAAATGAATGAATCTACACTTAAAATGCATCTATATACATCCGCATGTGGTTAATGGTGAAATCTCTACAAAGACTTATATTTAGGAACGGAGGAAGTACCAGTACAGTACTAGTACGTACTGTAATTTATCAGCGAGATAAATTTGTACAATGCTATGCAGCTTCCAGCTCCTGTTACATGTATCTTGCGTCCAAGGTTGCCCGTTGCAACATTTCATCAAATACAAAGGAGACTAACATGCATGCTATTGCATCTCAATGATTGACAGATCATAGCAAATATGTACTCCCTCCGTTCCAAAATAAGTGTCTCAACTTTGTGCAAACTTTAGTACAAAGTTGTACTATTACTAAAGTTGACACTTATTTTGGAACAGAGGCAGCTAAAGAAAAAAATGATCCATGCAGTCCCTAGCCCTTGAACCGTGAACCCTGACCAGGCTTCAATTTGCTGGCAACGTTCGAGCTTCCTAATAAATGAAGTTTGCAACCTTTTGACCATCAGATCATTTTGTGCAGTTTCACCAAAATCGAGATGAGCATCCCTGTGGCAAAGAAATTGAAGAAGCGTGATTAGAATAAGATTACTAGGACTAGTTGATGAGACATAAACTCATCACAAATATAGTACGTAGAAGCCAGTAGAGGTATCAGGTATGTGCGGGGCAAAGAAGTAGAAAAATATCCATAGGGAGTGATATGGGCAGCTGGAGCAGTGGTGCAAGCCGGCTGTAAAGGGAGTTGTACCTGAGGGACGTAGCTCGACCTTGAGGAGGGCGGCAGGAGGCGGCAACTGCCCACGTTACGGCAGTGAGCAAGGGACGAAGGCAACCTCACCGGCTTTGTGAGAGAGAACGGCGGGGACCCCTGATCGGGACGTGCCGACAGTGGGTTTTCACCGTCGGCGACGGACACCGCATCTACACTAAGCATCCACCCCTTCCCCAAGTGGACGTGATCCGTCGGGATGTTAGAGATGTGGCCACAGTCGTTTTGTGCGAGAGAGTGTGAAGAGAGCAACCCCAGCAAGCAACCGTGTAGGCTGGCCCGTCCTGACTATGTATATAGTGGAGCGGTTTCCTTTTCTCTCCATATGAACCTATCATATTGCGTACGTGGCACTAAAGGAAAAATATATTTATAAATGACGCGGCGTTCTCCTATAACCTTGCGCTTGGCATCTCCAAAATATTAACCTTGCGATTGGCTCTTCGCCTCTTCGGGAAGTCGAGCAATAATGGTAGTGCAGTATATATCGTTTTGGCTATATGAGACCGAATGAATTGCTGCATGTCCACCACGTGGGCGAGGGTCGAAGGGCGAGGGAGAGTGCTACTACATACGGAGCAAAATGAGTGAATGTACACTCTAAAATACGTCTATATACATCAGTGTTTGGAGTATGCACTAGTAGTTCATATTGAAATCTACTAAGGACATATATATTCCAAACAATATGATATAATCTCTATAACCAAGGTAGTAGGGACTGTCGTGGTTCTAAGTCTGACAGTAGAATGGGGGGTAAGTATGGAAAGGGAAGGTCCTAGCTATGGAGTAGTTGTACACACGGGTGTTTAGCGAGTTCAGGCCCTTCTTTGAGGAAGTAACAACCCTACGTCTCGGAGCCCGGAGGCGGTCGACTGATCTGTGTGTATATGAGTTACAGGGGTGCGAACCCTTCTACCAGTGGAGGGGGGTGGCTTATATAGAGGATGCCAGGACACCAGCCAGCCCACGTAGAGGAGGGTTTAAAGTACATTAAGGCTGGGCGTTACTGGTAACGCCCTACATAAAGTGTCATCATGACCATTAAGACTATTTAATTACAGACCGTTTGGATGCAGAGTAGATCCTGAACTTCTGATAGTCGAGTGCGTCTTCATGGTCGAGTGTCTTCTAGCCGGTCGAGTGGAGTCTCCCTTGGTCGAGTGGAGCTTCTTTTGGTCGACTAGAAGGTAGCTTCGTATGATAATGTCCTTGGGCATGGTATCCTAGATAGGTCCATGACCCTACCCTAGGTACATAACCTCATCATTAGCCCCCGAATGGATCGAGGTTCGAGTGAGGAAGGAGTTGACGATTTTCTCCGACTTATTTACTGTACTTTGATTGTGTCGTATATTGGATCGGTGATTCTTCTACTTTTACTTCAGTCGCCTTGATCCATTCTTATCTTTTGTCGAGTGAACTTTTGAACTCCGGTGAACTTCCGAGCGACGGATCGCGGGAAGGATATCGTCTGACAGATTGATCCGCTGTTGGCGGATTTTGCGGGATCTGAAATTTGGGAAGCGCGCGAAGCGGGGCGGTCCGCGGCAATCAGGCGGGATAAGGCGTGGACGCCTCGATTTCCGCACCGCCTTTTTCGCCACGTACCTTACGTGTGCGACTGTTTCGAGATGTGACAGATCTGCTCGGACCCACTCGTCAGCCACTCGGAAGTGCCTTTATATAAAGTGTCGGGGAAGAGTTTTTGAACAGTGCCTCCCCATTCTCCTCTCTTCCCTCTCTGCCTCCACCCACGGTGTCTGCTCCTACCTCCGCCTTATCCACCTCTCGAGCACTTCGCCGGCGATAATGGTGAAGGAGAAGACGATGACTCTAGAGCGCGCGAAGAAGGCGACGGCGACGGGGCAAGCGAAGGGGAGACCGTCCAGTCGGGGCGGATCTTCGTCGAGGTCCCGCCTGCCGAAGGGTTGGGTCCAAAGGGATTGGATCCGCTCGACCATCACTGGGAAGGACCTCGACGACCTGGCCGATGAGGGACTGATCCCCCACGGGTCAGCGAGGCTCCCGGGGTCCGAGTGTCAACCGCAGCCGTAGGAGGGTGAGTGCGTTCTCTTAGCCACTCACGTAGATCGTGGTTTTTCTCTGCCGCCGAGTGTGTTCTTCCGTGGGTTTCTGAATTTCTTTGGGGCGCAACTCCACCATTTCAATCCCAATTCCATCGCCTATCTTGCTGCCTTTGTGTCCATGTGCGAGAACTTCCTGGGTTGTCGACCGCACTGGGGTCTCTTCAAGCACATATTCACCTGTCGGTCGCAGACAGTAAAAAAGGTGAGCCCGGGTGATGAGAGGACCAAGGTTATACAGATGTGCGGGGGTCTTGGGATTCAGTTGAGGAATAAGAGCACTTTCCCGGCCATGACCCTTCCTGAGTGGGTCAGAGGGTGGCAGTCGACTTGGTTCTACTGCCAAGACGAGTCGACACCGGGGCAGTCAACTGGTCTCCCTCCATTCTCCATGGACCGAGTGGACAAACCGTCTTCTCTGAAGGTGCTTCCTAAGGAGAAAGCCGAGGTAAAAATGTTGGTGGAGCGCGTGGTCCAACTCGTTCGGGACGGAGTGACGGGCATGGATCTTTTGGAAGTCTTCCTTAGGCGGCGCATCCAACCGCTCCAGTACCGAGGCCACCCGATGTGGCTGTACTGCGGTACTGAATACACCACTCAGGTCCATCCAGAGGCAGTCGACGACGCCACGCTGGAGAGGTGGGTGGCCGCCATCACAGGGAACAAGGACAACCCTCGAGGGGCGAGGAGGATCCCGCCACTCGACTGTACCTATACGCCGGACAAGGTATGGCCGCTTATCTCCGAGTGTAATTTTGTTTTATCCATTCTGCTTTGCTGTGAATTGATCGAGTGATCTTCATTTTTCTTTGTTGCTTGTCTGACAGGCCACCACTGAATTGTACTTGATGCCCAATGGGGCGCAGACGCCGACTGAGGAGGGGGAAGGAAGCGGGTGCGAAAGCCCGGAGGAGTGGGATTCGGATGCTGACGACGACGACGAGGGTGACGACTCTGGTGAGGAGGAAGAAGAGGAGGAGGAGGAGGAAGTTGCACCTCCCCGCACGGAAAGACGCTCGAAGCTTGCCCATGATCCAGCGACTGAGCTGGGTAAGGGGGTCGCAACCGCTTCCCAGTCGACCAAGCACCCTCGGACCACTTCTCCGGCGCTGACTGAGAAGGCTCCGAAGCAATCTCGAGTGGTACCGTCGAAGCCCGCAAAGGTCTTGCCGAAGATGAAGATGGTGATCCCCACTATCTCAGGGTAATGGTAGTTTTGAGCTTTCCCTGTTTCATGAACTTGTTCTTGGTCGACTCATGGGCCAATCGACTGACTTTTGGAACTGCAGCGCTGCTACTTCTGATACTTCGGCCAAGGCTGAAGACCACGAGATGGAGGATGCTGCTACCTCGCAACCTGGTATGATTCTTGTGATGCCGTTTTCAGTCGACTGACTTATTGTCTCTAATTTTGATTCTTTCTGCAGCTTCATCTAACATTGTTATTGACCTTCCTGACGACGACGACAAAGAACCACCGAGGCAAAGGAGGAGCAAGAAAACGCCTGTTGGCAAGGCGACTCGAGATGTGCCAGCACCCGAGACGTTGGTCGTGGAGGGAGACAATGTCACTCGACCCACCGTAACCTTCGCGGTGCCGTTGACGAGTGCTCGCCCTTCGTCGTCGAGTGCTGCTCAACCCTCGCTTTTCTCCACCTACCCCGTTCCAGAAGACCAAGCCAGTGCTACTAGAGAAGCGATACGCCAAGCAGGGGTCATGATGGAGCAAGTGAAGGCAATTCGAGAAGCTAGCCAGGCAGCCTATGACGCCAGTTCGGCACTCCAGAGTAATGTTCAGGTCAGTCGTTCACTGCCTGTTCTTCTTTCTGAAATTCCTAGAGTCTGTCCTACACCCACTAGGTGTGTGTCGATTGAAATTCTGGGTTAGTGGGGGCACGCTGAGTGCACCCACTGGGTGTAGTCCCCAAGGCTATGGTGGACTGCTGGCAGTCGACCGTAGTCTTTATGCTTTGAGTTTTTTTTACTCGACAAGGTCGAATAGATTCATAGACCGGTGGGGGCACGCTGAGTGCACCCACTGGGTGTAGTCCCCAAGGCTATGGTGGACTGCTGGCAGTCCACCATAGTCTTTATGCTTTGAGTTTTTCTTTACTCGACAAGGTCGAATAGATTCATAGACCGGTGGGGGCACGCTGAGTGCACCCACTGGGTGTAGTCTCCGAGACTGTGGTCGACTGCTGGCAGTCGACTATAGTCTAAAGAACATTGCCTCTTTTTTTTGTTGGTCGACTGGGTGTAGTCCCCGAGACTATGGTCGAATGTTTGCATTCGACCGTAGTCTTAGAAACGCTATGATTTTTCCTTACTCACTCAGAAGTGAATTTTCTTTGACATCTATCGATTGATTCTTCGTAGAAATCATGTGACCTTGCGGCTCGTTATACTGAGTTGGAGAACAAACACATTCAGCTCGAGCTCGATCTGAAACTGGCCCAAGAGAACTTGACGAAGGCGAAGGAGGAAGCTAAAGGTATGCTTGGTGAGGCCTTTGACGACTGCCTTTGCCTCTCACTTGTTTCCGAATCTGATCTCACTGTAACTTTGTAGGCAAAGTGAGGGACCCCCTGAAGAAACAAGAGCTTGACTTGGCTGAGATGCAAAAAACTGCTTTAGAGAAGACCAGGCTAGCGGATGAGAAGCTGGCTTCAGTGACTAAGCTTGAAGAAGAAAACACCAATCTAAAAGCTGCTCTTGATGCTGCCAACCAGGAGGTCACTCGACTGAAAAGCGACAAGACCACCCTGAATGACAAGGCCAGCGAGTTGAAGAGAAAGAAGAATGATCTAGAGGCTTATCTGGGTGGACTCGCCAAGAAGTTGTTCCTCATGCTTGAAGGTAATCCTTTGTATCGAACAAATATTTTAATTGTAACCTCTGACTGTTTGTCTTGACTCGGTGGTTGTGCTTGCAGAATTTTGTCAGAACTTTGAAGAGGAGACTGGTCGACTGGAAGTGAACCTGGACCCCATCAACTCTCCTGTTAAAGATGAAGTTGCCATGAACGTGCTCCGACTTGAATCTCGTGTTGCTGCTGTCATCGATTATCTCGCAAGTCTGAAGGTCGCAACTTCCCGCATAAACACAACACTCTGGCCAAGAGAGACACTCCAGAACAACCTCGAGTCTCTGATGACTCGACTGAACGAGGTCCCAAGTCGAGTGCAGGAGTGGAAGAAGTCTTCGGCCAGGTGTGGCGCGGATGTTGCTCTATCTCTGGTCCACGTTCACTGCAAGGATGCACGAGAGGACAAGCTGGTGGCTCTCAGGGTGGCCAACACCAAGATGCACGATTTCAGATCCTTCATGGAGACCTTCATTGCTGCTGCCACTCGGATTGCAGATGGAATCGATCTGGACGAGTTTGTGGCACCTTCTAGCCCTCCATAGGAGGGGTAAAAAACTTCTGAGCTTGATACTTTAAATTTGCCTCGGTATGCCAAGTGAGTTTTGTAACCGACAAACCTTAACAGGCCTAGCGCCTGAGTACTTTCGGTTCCGCTAGGTGTTATCCGAACTTGGGTTCGTCGCTGAATATGTTTGCATTTGGTTTGAGGCGTCTTTTGCAGGTTAAAGCGAAGCGCTTATTGCCATCGACTTGTCCCCCAATTCACTTAGGCGAGCACTGGGCTGCAGCTAAGTCCCTGAGCGAGAGGTTTGCCCTCCACTCGGTAGGATTTCAGACACTTAGGCGAGCACTGGGCTGCAGCTAAGCCCCCGAGTGGGAGGTCTGCTCTCCACTCGGTAGGGTTTCAGACACTTAGGCGAGCACTGGGCTGCAGCTAAGCCCCCGAGTGGGAGGTCTGCTCTCCACTCGGTAGGATTTCAGACACTTAGGTGAGCACTGGGCTGCAGCTAAGCCCCCCGAGTGGGAGGTCTGCTCTCCACTCGG